>NC_141890.1:42754999-42796507 GCF_030686135.1 Camelina sativa
TCATCAGGTGATTAATTCAGGTGGACACATTGCAAACTAACGAACTGACATAGTTTTTTTTTTGGTAAAAAGAAGTGACATTGTTGTTAAAGATATATTAATATAAGGTTTCGATTAGCTAGAAACAAAGACTCATATGTGGAATCCATTTCCTAGGATGCATGCATTACGATGTACATGTATGATGTATACACACCGAAGTAACATGATTTAGCTTTTCTTTTTCTTTTGCGATGAAGATTTCATGAATTCATTTTTCAGTGTCTTTTTATGATAACCAATATATTTTAGAGGTTCAACCGACCGACGTCCGTAGTCTCTTCAGATCATCGACCAAAAAAATATATATATAAGTTAGTTCACTCCCCATTGCCAGCATTCGCATTCGTGATCATAAAAACATTATAACATTCGCATAGCTAGTTGATTCATCGATTGAACTACTGACGTCCAGGAAGGTTTAGATTGTTGGTTTATTTTTTATTGTTTAGTTTGATCAGCCATTCTAATACATATGGTATGAAAATTCACATTCCATCATTATTCTTTTCTGTATTGTACTTAAATTCGGATTTGGTATGAAAAAGACTATTTTTGTTCTAACCGGTTGAGAATCTAGTTATAACTGGTGCATAGCAAAGTGCATAGGTGCAAAATATAATGATATAGATTCGTTTTTATTTCGTGTCAATGAAAATAATAAAATATGTATAGGTTGGAAAAATTATAAGCAAACAATGGACGTGGAATCTCGACAGGACGACCGTTGTGAAAGTATAAATGGGTACGAAAGACTTTTGTGTGTGTGGTAGACAATTTGCTCCTCCATTTTGGGTTCCCATGTGAAACCTCATATGATCTGACGTAAGTACGTGTCTTTTCTTAATTTTGGACTGTAAGGATATAACTGTTTTCTTTCGTCTTATATATGCTAATTCAAATCTATCCCTATTAACCAAGTCGCCTTGATCCATTGGTAAAAAGGAGAAAAGTCCCGCCATCCTTTGAAATTTAACATGGTTTCCCCACCTCCAAAAGATTAGTTTTTGGGTCTAGGAAGTAGCAAGTCAAAATTACTTGATTTTTACAAATTGTTTCTTTGACTGAAGAAAACCCTTAAAATGTTTGACAGAAATTGTATATGTTTTTTTTTATATTTATCGTAAACATTTTTTAATTCAACTTTCTAGGGCGGCTATAGAAATCTGGTTTAACTTATCAACCCTCTTATTCAATTAATGATTTGACGCTAAAACCAAACAAAAACTGTTAGTTTTATAATGTTTTTATTTTTTTTTGTAAATTTGTGTAGCAAAGTCAAGAGGACAAAATCTTAAGTGGAACCAGAACGATTCTGAAATTTTGATTCTGATTTTAGGTCCTTACAAATATTTTTGTTTGTACATTACAGAGTTACGTAACTCTGTAGTTATGCCTCTTTCATATTCATGTTCGATTTTCTACACTCGAGAAAATGAATAGTTTACCCGAACAATTTCTACTCTCTATTCTCTAATATGACTCATTATCATTTTATTCTCTAGTATGACTCATTATCATTTTATTTTTTTTGCATGTTATAATCATTACTTTAATTATATTGTGATGAGCTAGTGGATCCTATCTAAGTGTGAAGTCTCTATGTGGGTTTAGGTTATAGAATGGTTTTTCTTATGTGTTCTAGAAAAACTTTTACACTTTACAACTTAACCATCCGTTTCCGTAAACGCTCTTAACAAAAAAATTATATATCATTAATTAGATGATAATTAGTTAAGCCTTCTACAGTTCTACACAATTAAGACTTAAACCTCAATGTTTCACTTTCACACCGCTCATAAAAAAGAAAGTACTTCAATTTTCAAGGACGCTAGGAGGTGGGCCTGTCCCGTTCAAGAGGCCTTCCTTAACGTGCACACAACTCGTCAAGGATTTGGAAGATTAATATTATTCAATTTTACAGTTGAAGTTGTAGTAAAAACTATAAAGTCTATAAAAAAAAAATCGCATGAGTTGGAAGATTAATTACTGATTTTATTTTATTTTTCTTGTGACCAATCTAGAGATCATTCAAATCTATTATAAATTTAGTTTAACAACTAATTTATTTATTGATCATAGCACAATTTCCAGATACCTGGAAAGAAAATGATGAGAAAAAAAAAAAAAAAGTGGTACATGAGAGAACTAAAGAAAAGAGACGAAGACCACAAAATCCGAAAAAAAGGGAGAAGAAAAGTTAGATAGAGTGCACAACTCAAACAATGCATTATTAATGAGTCTCTATATAAAAGAGTCACTACTTAAACTTGGTTTTGGTTCTGGACATCCTTGCTAGTCTGGTCTTCCGCATCGTTCATGTTCTGGCTCTTGACCTCGGTCACTTGAATCTGAGTCTCAAGAACATTGTGAACAGCAGGCGGTTGATGAACCGTCGAATCCGAAATCGGACCGGGTGTAATGGTTGTTAGCTTCGCTATATCGATGGAGTGTTCGGACGCAACCGCTTTGGATTTGTCTGTCTTCTGAGCCACCGGAGTTTTGTAGTACTTGAAAATTATGTAGAGAATCATTTGAACAGCTCCTAAGAACGCGCCCAATACATTTGGAAGCTTCAATAATAAACAAAATATGTGTAAAGGACATTAATATTCCATCTATTGTCGACAAAAGAAGTTGGCAAAGAAAAATAACAAAGAGAAATTACCGACATCGCAACAGAACAAATGAGATTTTTTGTTTCTAGTATATATCTTATTGTACACTCAATTCCTTAGCACATTTAGTGGGGTTCCAATTATTTTATAATAATGCTACTAATGAAGCGAAATGTGTGTACGGTTTTAAATCATATATTCGTTGCCACGACATTCATATTCGACTAAAAGTATTTAAAAATATAGTTTGAAATGAGGAAAAAAGACAAAGGTAACTACTGTTTTTATTTACTTTATTAAAGAGCCACCCACAATAATAATCTAATCATATTATGTTGTGTTGTCCTTGACTATATGCTATAGAAAAGATAGAAACAGAATATAAATAATAATCGAGAATTATATGAATAAAACTCACCGCAACGTAGAAGTCTTTAATAGCAAGACCGTAGAATAGCCACGTGACAGCGCTTAACGTAAGAAACAACGATAAAGAGAAAGGCATAAACTCCACACTTCTTGTACGTACCACCACTCTCTGCACCAAAATTAGTAGTTTTTAACTATTTTACTTTTCCCAAAGTGAAACTATATAATATACTCCATATAACCAGGAAAGGAAAGACAAAACAACTTTTTTGTATTATTTAGGGCCACTATATATAGGTCAAATTACGCAAAACATGGCTCGTTCGAACTTATAAACGTACCATGATACTCAAAGGAGCTGCGAACACACTGACGGAAAATCCAACGCAAATCCCTCCGAGCACTTTCTCACGTGTGGAACCTTTGGTTAAGAGCTCGCAGACAAGAACAATGACAGCAAACCCCAAAAAGTTCAAGAGACCAAGAACTTTCAGAGCGGATATCTGCAACATAAGCATCTAGTTATTAGCAAGCCGGACACAAAAGCATTTACGTATGTGTATATATGTGCATGTTTATGATCAACGTGAAAGCTACAATAAAACTTATATAAAGGTATAGAAAAAGATGTTTCAACACATACTCTGGTTTTTTTGTTAGCATAGGTTACAAAGAGGACGATGTAGATGGTTTCGATGACGCATCCGACAGCGTTTATGGTGATGAGAAGGAAACCTGATCCGTCCTTTTGCATAGCGTAGTAAATCCAAAGCATCGCGCTGAAAATCGCGGAAAGATAGGGAAGAGACTGAAATCCTTCGGTAGATTTCTTCTTGACAATCCGTATAAAAGTGGGCCTAAATAATTCAAAAACAAAAAAAGTTGAATTATTTCGAAACATCAACAAATATTGAGAGATTTTGTAAGAACATGTTGATGCTTACACTGGGGCCAAGAACACGATGAATGATATGATGTTACCTGCAAATTTATTGTGTAATAAACATTGTGAGTTTTAAAACGTAATTCAAAGTGTTGGTAGAGTTTGCTAGTATATATGATGAACCTTTCTGTGAATGCTTATATATACACACGTACCCATGATTCCGAACACAAACGCCCATACATTGTGAGTTAGAGCCATTTCTTGCTGTTTTCTCCCTTTGTTTGGTCGGACTATCGAAAAGTTATGAATGTGAAAATAAGTATTAAAAGACCAAGATCAGAAAGAGAGAGACAGAGATCTTGGAGCCTCTTCTAACCCTTGAAAGCCAAGCTCTCTAGTTTGTGAGTTTTAGCTATGAATTTACAATGCCAATGTTACAAGATATATATAGAGGGTTCACATGTGAAAGGGTGCAACGTTAGTACGTTTAAGACGACATCGTTTACAGAGCGGTGAGAGAAGGACATGTCACATTATTGGTCTCAGATATTTCTAATTGATGTTTTCTTTTAAATAGAAATTAAATGTATGACATTTTCATGTGGTATGCACTCTTGGCGTCTATTTTATTAGTATCAAACTTTTTCTCTGATACCAAACTTAGATCTATATTTTATTATCGTACTCATACGAATGGAACTTCAACAATTTTTTTTCCTTTAAAACCAAAAAGAAAAACTTAAAAGAACGGTCGATAGAGGTTTACTTATAAAGCCATTTAACGAGTGGTCACTTATTGTTTAGCGGTGACCAATAAGCCCCGGATCGGGTGTTAGCTTTCTAGTGAACCATTCAAGTAATATAAATCATTAATACGCATTTTCATTCAATTTAAATCTCCTTTTAACGTATATGATTCTCTAATTAATACTTAATCGGGAGAATCGAGCCAAACGATTCCCTAAATACCTTTTAGTTTTACTTACATTAGCCAATCAACATATATAGCTCATGGTTGATATATATTAAGTCATTTCACAGAAATTTGGGTTAAAAAGACTAGTTTATGACTTAAAACGACTTTAACGACTTGTATGTTTGGATTTGTTTATACGACTTGCAACAAATTATATATACTTTTGCATGTGTATTGAAAGAATCATTAGTTAGCCGTATTAAATTGCTTATAGAGGATATATAATATGTTGTAACAGCAAAGAAGTTTATAATAGCAAAACATCTATATGTAAAAAAGAAAAAGTCACATCGAAGTTGCCATCGGACAGTACAACCTTTATAAATCCTAACCGTGATCGCTCCTTCTGTGTTCATCGTACCAGTCAACATGAACACTTTCCATTGAGTCTGCGCCACGTGTGCCATATTTTATGTTGCTTATGAGCATCATCATACTCCATGTTTTGGCAGCCAAAATTAGGTCCGTAACTAATTTATTAATACTCTTATTATAGTCTCATTTGTGTTTATCTCTTCATCTTATTTAAAATAAAACTTGTGTGACCAAAGTATATCCCTAATTTTTTATTCTTCTAAATAATCAATCTATTAATTATTAATTGCATTAGTGAGTTGGTAATGTTTTAAAATATTTCATCCAAACAAAAACGATCTCATAGTTAACTAGTCATTTTAGAGTATAAACCACTATAAATTTTAAATTTTAAGAAGAAATGACTACAAAGAAAAATATTAATAGTATACTTTTCACTTTTATGTATAATTTTTTCTACCATATAAAAAAAAAATAAGAAATAAAATAAGAATAGAGCTGTATTGCGTTTTATCTTAACGTGACTGTCGTGTGGTTATAGGTAGGATTCAACATCATACTTCTTGATGTTCCACTTGGCTACTTTTCGTGTTACCTAAATTTATCTACATTTAATTTACACAAATGATATCATATCGAAGCAAATTGTCTCACTAACCTTTTCTTTTCTGTAAAATAAATCTCTATTATTAATATTTGCTTCCACCAGCTTCCACAAAACTTTATCGACTAGTTTGTGACAAATGAAAACATAAAGTTATAAAACATCACATGGGAATGTTATATATCTGACTAAAGTTGATTGGTCACAAATTAATTGTTGCAATTTAGAGAAAAACAAAATAATTACAGAAGTTTCCGATTTGTATCTTAATATATACTTGTTATTTTAAAAATTATTGTTGATATATACTTGTTATTTTAAAAATTAAGAAATTAGAAAGAGAGACTTGAATATTTTTGGCATATTTCATTTTTGGATAAATCTATGATTTCCATTTTGGTTCCGTATTTCAAGTCATTTACAAATATGTGCATATCGACTTTGTCAATAACCCTAAAGGTTGTTGTCCTATCGTTCTTTTTCTTATGAATTTGAAATCATGCAATGTAGTAAAGAGGTTATCACATCAGTTGATCGAGAGAAACACGTTTACAAAATTTAAAACATTTCATCCCGATCATCATAGCCCCTACAGTGAAGTAAAATAATTAAAGTCTCTTGCATCTTCTTCTTCTTCTTATTATTCTTCTTCTTTTTGACATCAGTCTCACTTGCATCTTCTTAAAAATTTGAAAGATGATGAAATTTCGTGACATTTTTAAGTTAGGACCGCTTCTTTTCATGTCCTTTCGAAATGCAAAAGAAGACAATTTCTTATTACCAGTTTGACTTACTACTGATCAACTATATGTGTATATTCACATTTGGCATAAGTTTTGGTTAACAACTAATGAGAAGATAGTTCCTTAATTATATTTATAGTCTTCTTGATTTTTTTTATCAGTATATACCCCAGGGAATTGAATTAAAAACTTCCATACCCAATTTTTGAAATTCATCAAGATATTCAATCACCTAGGAACTGTGAGACAAAAAAACAATTAAATTTTTCATGGAATGTAAAAAAAAAATAGTATATAAATTTGTGGAAAAGATAACTAAAATTGATCACAGTAGTTCCATTCCATTGTTGTTGTCTCGTGATCGCCGTATCTATATATGAAAAAAAAAAAAGCGTCAATCAATGTCAGAGCTTCTTGGGTGTGTGTGATGTGTTGTGTGTGAATGTGCAATAGAATCAGTGTAAAATTGATAGTGATGACTCATCGTTTGCTTTTACTGTCGTTTACCATTCCAAGACAGTCTCTTGGTAAGTGCAGATTAAAACAACACATGACTCTATCTACTCATGTAGACATTGCCCGCCCGGTGGCCGGTTCTATTGTGTGCCGTTCGTGCCCATGCCACTTGTCACCATGGACCGACGCTCATCTTTTTAAGCACATTTTTTTATCTTTCTGTAATTTACCTTTTACTCTTTCTTTGCTCCTTGGCCAGTTTTGTCCTTCATTATATTGGAATTGATAATTTAGTGAGTTAGGTAGATTTGATCCCAAGAAACAAGAATGATTTAAAGATGGTGAATGTCAAAGATAGCTAGATGTAATTCTTGTTACAAAGGAAAATTGTAAAATGTTCAAATTAATTATAAAAACGATTTGTACGGAGTTTGCAGGTTGCCAAAAAAATATACATTACGTAGAAAACGAGACTATTAAAATAAATTGTAGAATACAACATAACTTGAACATAATAAAAAACAGTTAACCGTCAATTTTGGATAATATATCCAATGATTTTGTTGTAAGATTCGGAGAAAAATGATGGTATCATGTGAATATTTTTTATTTGATTATTTCTATCTCTAAAATACGTCTTTTAACATCTTTTAAACAAATTTCATAATTAAATATAGATGATCTAGAGAAGAAGACTTTTTTTTTTGGACCAAAGAGAAGAAGACTTTATGATTGGATATAGTATGTTTTATTTACTAAAAGTCTTATTGTTGCTATACAGAAATTAATTACTAAATAATACTATTAAATAAATTTACTTATTTTCGACTTCGGACGGTAAAGTTATTAATTATGAGGTGGTGGAACATATGCATTGTAACAGCTAATTTCAGAAGAAGAAAAAATCAGTGTTAATTAAAAAATTAACGGTCCACTTCTAACCCCAATAGTTGGAACGCCGGTTGACTGGTCATGTAATCATGATTTATGTTTTTTTTTTATGCTCTCTCACACCACATACTACAAAACTACAAATTGTTTTAGGAGATCATTGACCATAAAAGGAGTGCAAGTTAATTTTGAGAACGTTTTTCTCAAAAAGCTGGTAAATTATACGTAGCGTTACCATATACGTATGTGGCTTTTTAGCTCTAACAACATGAAATCAAATTAAGTGTTGATATATGAGTTAAAAAGATTTTAGCAACAAAACAATTTTTTTTGAATTTACGGATTGATTGCAATGAATCATGTGCCAGCACTGAGATATTTTTGGAGTCTTCAGAACTAAGTGAAGCATTTAAATAAGTAAAGTGAGTCGGAGCAAGACGAAATAAATAGATAAAGCAAAAGGCGGCCTTCTTTGGGAGAGGAAAAAAAAAAAACCCTAGCTTCTCTCTCTTACAACCCTAGCTTCTCCAGCCGGCGTCGTCTGTACCTCGTTTGCCTCTCCACCTGTTTGGGGTTTCACCGGCGGTGTGAGAGGGCTCTGCTTTTCTTTTTTGTTTTATTCTCCAGTTGTAGTAGTAATATAGTGACTCGATTTTGATATATCATGGTTTTTACGGTTTTTAACCATGATATAAGTGTGTTTTTTGAGTTTTTTGATTTGTTTTCTAGGATGTTTTAGAATCTTAACAGGTTTTCTAGGATTTTAGTACGGAATGAGCGAAATGGAGCGATTTGGATCATTTTGGAGCATTTAACCGGAAGAAATCAATTTGGAGTCTGATCATGTGACCAGCGTCGACCGACACCAAAGGAGCATTGGTCGACACCAAGACAATCCGACTCAAGTCTTCACAATTGGAAGTTTTACAAATTTTCCCCGAAGTCTTCCATAATTGCAACACAAGTCCCTAACGTGTTTTAGGACATATATTTAGTATTTTTAGGTTTTAGAAACCCTTAAGTTATTTTCTAGCAAGTTTTACTTTCTGCAACCCTGTGAGATTTTGAGAGCTTTTGGGAGAGAGAGATATGAACTGCTTTGAGAGAAAAATTCATAAACTCCCTCTTTACTCTTTTAATTTCAATTTTTATTATTCAGAATTATGTTTTGTTCTTCATTGAATATGTCTGAGTAGTTTGCTTGTTAGGTTCAGGGTTTTTCACAGGGATTTTATGATTTATTAGATCTGTTTATTTAGGATTCATTATCTTTCTAGATCTTCATCATAGGTTGATCTTCATCATAGGTTGCTCTTCATATTAATCCTTGATTGGCCATCTAGAATTAATAACCTAGGAAAATAGTTGATATGAGAATATAATTGATTTTCCTGATAAAACCTTTTGATGAGCAAAATTACTTTCTGCAAAGAGATTTGATTTAGTAATTTTGTGAACTTATCTAAACATGTTTTTAAAGCTGATTTTTAACCTAGAATTTTACAAAGAGATTTGGATTTTCTGGTTTTAAATTTAGATAATATTTGCAGTGAGAACTGATTTATTTTACAAAAGTGTTTAGAGTTCTAGATCTGATTTTTAATTGCTTGAATCCTAATTAATTTGTTGATTTGATATTCCATAATTTACTGAGAAAATCCCTAGACCTAGCTTTTTGATCTTTGAATTTACAACAGTTTTATTTAGTATTTTGCATTGTTATTTCAATTTAAATTAATTTGTTTAGCTTAATCATAAATCTCTATAATTTATTGTGTAGTCTTGAGTCCTTGTGGAATTCGACCCCTAAGTACTGCAGTGATCTCTTAATTTGATAGAGTAGCTCTAGGGTTTAATTTGAGCATATAAGATTTCTTCCTCTCCGGCGGTGCTAATGAGTGGCTCAACTGTTGCGGCGGCTGATGCTATGGAGCGAGATCTCGGCACGTTCCTCTCCGGCGACTGATGGTGGTGGTTTGAAGCTGCTCTGGGCGGCCTTCTTTGTAGCTTCAGGGTTCGGATCTGAGACTTGGCTCACGCCCTCCTGCTACACCCAACCTCTCTGTCGAAGATCCTAGCTTGACCGGAGATTAGCGGTTGATTCAGGTTTAGACTCTACCGGTTCTTGGGGAGGATTTTGTGTGCGTCGCTGGCTGAGATTTGAGGACATCTTTTTAGCCGGCGTTCTTGAGAACTTCCTCAATTTTCTGGTTTCAGTCCGGCTAAGAAGCGAGACAATAAGGCAGATGCGACGTGGCCAATCCGAAAAGGCACCGTGAGGTGAAGTTGTGCTAATTTGTGCTTCAATTTCTTATCTTTAGTTGATTAGCATTATGGAGTTGCGAGTTAAGTTTGGAGAAGTTTTTGCTCTTGCTGGTTTGCTTTGCGTCTCTGAGTCTGTTTAGTCGGATGTATTGTCTGTTTTTGGCTTAGGACTGGAACAACGAAAGCCGGAGATACCAAACTTTTCTGATTTTGCGCCACTGGGTGTTGATGCTATTGGAACAAGTTCTACTCGCCGATCATGAGGTTCTAATAGCTTGGAGTTGAATTGTTCTTCAGTATAGGATTTGGTTTTCTTTGTGTTAGTAGTTGTTCTTGAGTCATAGGGTTTATTTAGGTGGTTTAAGAGATGATTTCACATCGAGTCGTGGTGTGTTATCTATCTTGTTGTGATTCTCGATTTGGTAGTGTTGGATCCGCTAGTGTTTCAGGATTGTACTAGATCAAATCATTGCATTATATCCAATTTTTTGGAGGGAAATGTTAAGTATTTTTGCTTTGGATGTATTAACTTGGCTAATGAATAGTTTATGTTGAGCAAAAAAAAAATTAGATAAAACCAAAAGCACTAAGTAAATATATGAAGATGGTACGATACAAGGAACGTCAGGAACACCTGTTCTTACTTTCCCGTCGAATAATGATATAATTAACCCCTTTATCAAAAACAAAATGATACATATATGGTGTACACATAACTTTTTACTTGTTTGCTTTTACATCATGCATTCTAGTAGAGTACATGTTTCTGATGTTTCTATTTTAAAGCATTCAAATTAATCTTTTAATGATTTACACTGTATATACATTAATATATATATATATGGATGATTTTTGGAATTGATATGTCCTCTAGTCTAATTAGTTGTATATATATTGATTATAGCTTTCCGTATGTACACCATTGATTAAATCATAGAGTCAAATGAAGGGCCCCAAACTCAAATAAGATACTTCAGTTTTAAAAAGGTGAAATATTGCAGTTTTTATTTGTTTTCACAAACTAGCAAAATAAGAATCATAAAATTAGTTTTTTTGAAAGACAATAAAATAACATCTAACCTATCAAAAGAGTAACAGAAATCGTTTGGTCGAAATTGAAAGTGTGTGAAAATGACTAGAGAATTATAAATAAAACAAAAGTAAGATCTCCAAAAACCATTTCCATGCATTTTTGTTAGTATTATTTTTAGTGTTTTTTTTTTTTGGGTTAAACCATTTGCATCTTCCTTAAGTATTCCAGGACCATCTTATGGTTGGCTCTGAATAAAACATTTCGAATAATTATTAGCTTAAACGGGCTACTAATCAATTCCCAAGTAATTTGAAAGCTAGTTAATTATTGATTCTTTTTATAGTCTTATGGTACTTGTAATTAAAGTCACAAAGGAATGTTTTCGCCTCCAATCAAGGGGATGCCTTATTCGACGGTCAAAAATTCCTTCCCATGCATGATGCATCCAACCAAGCAAAATGCCTTCCAACAGAATCTGCGAGAAACAAAAAAAAAAAAAAAAGATTTTTCATTAGTCATGACTCCATGACTCATGACTATGTACAAAAGTTCAAAGCATTGGTGAAAAGAAAAGAAAACACGAAAAGACACAAATGAAGAAAAGAAAAGAAAAGAAACTAAAGAAGAATTTTTGTTTTAAGTGTATCATCATAACATATTCCCCTTAATTCATTGTCCGTTGAAAGTGCTTTACCCTTCTGTTGAATCTTTCATACTTTTTACTCTTTACCCTTCTGTTGAATCTTTCATACTTTTTACTCTCAAAATCTTTGCCTTTTCAATTTATCAGATCGTTATTGATGGTTGAGCATAAGCTCTTGACTCACTTCACTTCAAAGGCTCTCACACACACGTACATTTCAAGAATATTCCAAACGTTCAAATCAAATATTAATTTGTCATGTACTAGGAGGATAGGAAAGTCTGAAACTCTACGCGTTTTATATTTTCAACAATCAGTGAGATCTTTTTGGTCCACTGATTATATTTCTCTGGTTCACAACAACTTGAAAGTATCGTGAGATCAAAATTCACTTAATGTTAGCTGTCACAGACTTCAGTTTATAAAATGTTTTAACAAATTATATACTGTAATGAACAGAAACATCTAAATGATAAATAATAAACATGCCAAAACACTTCACATGAAACATCCGATTCCGATTAACTATATTACGATCGTAATTTCTTTTACTTATGCCATATATACTTCGTCCGTTTAGATCAAATCTTGTTTTATTAAAAAAATCAATGTAAAATTTTGAGATTTTTTAAAAAATTGGATCCCTACTACTTTAATACATATATTGATCAATGGATTTCTTTTTAGTGTAAAACAAAAATAATTAGATTTTATACAAGTGTGAGAGAACTTCTAATGTTTAATCACATCATATCAAGTGTTTCCTAACTTAACAATTTACAATAACTATAATGTCTATGTTAAACTTTTAAAAATCTACATGTTAAAATATTTTAAAATTAATTAAATATTCATTGCGTTAAAAAAGTGATATTATAATCATTAAATATTATATGAAAAATACAAATAAAAATTACGGTGGATCCTAAATACTCACCTAGCTAGCTTTTTTTTTTTATATAATAAAGGATACTCACCTAGTAAGATTATAACAATAATAATAATTAGTGTGACTGTTCATATATATATATATTTTTTTTTTGTGATTTGGTCTGCATGTCTCTTTGTTTTCTTCCCTTCGCCCACATGGAATCTTGTACCAGCAAACTGTCTCCAAATCCTTCATGTTTTAAAATACATTTTACATGGGATTGTTCATGTTCATAAGTTGATTGAGTGGCCTGTATAACTCAATATTATCATCTTCAGATTCTACACAATGATATCCACATATCCACATATTGTTTCCGGTTGATGAAAGAGTGCCACATCTTTCGTTATTAAGGAGATAACCGCTGGTATTTTGATACGCCTAAATGGTCCGGCGGTGTTGGCATGTTGCAGACTTGAAAATCCATTTTTTTCTTTTTTGAGTCATTAAAATACTAAAAAGTTTGAAATCAACCTTGTATAATCTTTTACATTTGACACACTATATAGGGGCAGTTTCCAATCTTTCAGTTGAAATCAACCTTGTATGATCTTTGTTTTTCATTTTTGGATATTGCGTAAACAATATTTTCAATTGGAAATTCCTTACTTTCATTTAAAATTCTTTAAAGAGAACAATACATATAGAGAACAATATATGAGCATGCCAAAGACCGAAACATATATACTGGGAAAACACGAGCAAACTAGACCAAAAAAAGATACAGTTTTTTTACCTATTGATATTTAACAAAGGGTTTGTTAAGTTTGGATCAATGAAGTTTATAATAAAATCAGCCCCAAAAATAGTTTAAACGATGTTGTGTTGTAAAAAACTACGATAGTTGTGTTTTTAGATTTAAATTTTAGAATTTAGTTTATCAAGAGAAAAAGTGACGTTTTTGTTGAATAAAAAAAAAAGACACATGACGCAAACATTTTTTGTTTCTCCAACATAAAATTGCAACAAAATTTATATTTCAAATTTGGGAAAAAAATTTCTACGGGGTTAGCTTGTAAAAGAATGAATCTCAAATTTGATCTACATAAAAAAAAATTGGAAAAATGTATCTGGTAAAACGTTAAATTGGTTCTTGACAAATTTTCATGTCGGGTTTAGTTCGGATCCTCGGATCTGAGCATTGTACCCATCCCTAGTTTTGTCGGATGAATGGTTCTTGGCATTTTCTTGCGAGGGGGGAAAGATTCGTGTAAACCTTTACCATTAAATATGTATAAGAGCTTACATTTACACATGCAAGGTTCTATGGTGTAGTGGTTAGCACTCTGGACTTTGAATCCAGCGACCTGGGTTCGACTCCCGGTAGGACCTTTATTTTTGCATCACATTTTATTTTCTCGTAGGTTCAGCTCATTTGCTATATAATAGATATATGGGCCATCTTCCATACCATAACTTAATTACCTTTGGCAAGTGGCCTTTAAACGTTACACCATATAGACAAATTGAAATGTGTTGAAATCTGATTACTGGATTTAAAGATAAAGAAGCAGTCGATTTAATCAAACAAAACACTCGCTCTTTCTTTGTTTAGTTTCTTAATTCGATCATAGCTTAGCGGCTGAAATTATTAACCTTAAAAATAAATTCTGTTTCTGTTGTCAAATTAGAGATGTAATTTCTTACGGAATCCAAAAGCCTTACAGCCTTTCATGACTTCATTGACCAACCTAATATTATGTCCCATGACATGATGATGGTTACTCTAATGTTGCGGAATGCTGAAACCACATACTAGTACTACAGCTCTCTCCTTTTTAAAATCACATTATCCCACAATTGTTTCTGAATATATATATATATAACCAAACCATAATAAAGATTTCTTAAAAACACATATCCGAAAATACTCTTTGCAAAATCACTAGAGTGAAAGGAGTTCAACACTTGCCAAGAGCAACAAAAGGATAATGAAAATTCAGAAACAAGTCATGATAGACAACTTCATCGAAACTCACTGCGACTGAAAGCGTTTCATGATGATCATACTCATATCCATGTAGCGTTGCGCGCAATGAGTGAGGCAAGAAGTCTCGCTTGAGCTGAACTTACTCCCCGGTGAGCTAGTGATGCACTTGTCCCAGCACACACTTGTTAGCTTTGCCACCATTTCGTTCACCATGGCTCTTTCTTTCTCTTGCTGCCACAACAAAGATACACAAACAATTCTATTACATTCCACCAAAACATAATAAACTCAAGACCAAAAAAAAAAAGAACATTAATATAAATTCTTGCATAAAAAAGAAACCCAGACAAAACCAATTCTTGCAAACACATATTTGAAAATCAAAACATTCAAAAGCAACTTAATTCTAATCAAACCACACAATTAGAAAGATCAGATCTTTAGACCAACCAAAGCTATTCTCTTCCTTAAAGAGGAGTCAAAGGAGATGGTTTCTAATGATTCCAGACAGGACTTAAAGACATCTTCTACTTATAATTCCGTTTTCCTAAAACAGAGCATTGAGTTCAACTACGAGACCGGAGCTAAAGTTTCCATGTGAATCGACTTTAAAGATAAAGAAAAAAAAACTTTAAATTGGGAGAAACAATTAACTATTCATTCATGAAAAACCAAATCGGAGACTTACGTTGAGGAATTGAAGCAATTCAGGGTTGTTGGCGAGGCTAGGATCCATGTCGGTTGAGTTTGAGAGAGCGTCTCTGCTTGAAGAAGAAGAAAAAAGATGATGAAAGAATCAAAAGTTTTCTCAGCGATTGAAAACCCTAAAACAAAAACCCCCAAAGGATACAAATTAAAAAAGTTCAAGAGACGCCGCTTACTTGCTTATTGGGTCACAAGCCCATTACAAGCCCAAATATAACATATTGATCATATTCAGCTCAAATATAGTAGTAGTACTGAACATTTTTAAGTTGGATTCATATACATTAAACCGTTTTATACAGCGTCGGATCGCTCTAAATCGTTGGACTTCGAAAATTAAGAATATGTTTTAGTTAATAAAATGTATGTATGAGTTTTTTTTTTTTTTTTTTTTTTTTTAATACAATTAAACACGAAGAAGAGACTAGAACTATATCAATATAAAGTTATCAACCCATCAATTGACAAGATTACGTTATAAAAGAGATGAAACTTTTCATCGATGTACTGTATTTCGTTGCTTAAGCAATGTCGCCAAATCATATAAATTTAAAAGTAAAAGGGGAAAACTGAAAACAAAATTAAATAAAGAAAATGGAAAGCCAACATCTTCGAGGTGAAGAAAAGTACCAAATCCAAATTGCTGCGTGGGAGGAGTAAAACATATGATTCTAAATTGACTAATTTTTTAAGCTTTTCTATTGTTTTTATTAGTTATATGGAACAAATAAAGCTTTCTCGAGTTTAAAAACATTAGAAATTTTTTTTTCGCTATTTTAATTTAATTTTCAGTATAATTTTTTTATATATATATGTAAGCTTGAGTGATCTATGTCAGCACTAAACCGAAAGTACATAACTAGAACATGTGTTCTACCCACAACAGACTTAATATGCTTGACTAATTTCAAAGGTGAGCCAGTCCCAATAGAGAAAGCTTGCCTTACCAAATTTTCAACTATTTTTTACACTAAACTGAAGAAAAAAAATGATAGAGTTTGTTTTGTAAGAACCAGCAGACAACACAATCATCCGACAACATAGACGGACACAGTCTCTTCTTCCTAGAATACATAGTCTCCTTCGTCTTCCCCGAAATATTACTGTTACTAGGTCACAAACAAGTTGGACTCAGCCTAGAATTAGAGCGAGTTGTTAACCAGTTAAACTTTTATCATTCATCAAATATATATAGCGTGGCATTCGAACTCAAGATCTTCAGCGAAAGGAATCTGAAATACTATCTTCCAAGTTCCAACCAGATTAAACTAATCGCAGTTCCTTAACAATGAAACAATCATCTTTATTCATTTCATTTTCTTTTCGTAGTCTTTTGAAAGACAGATTATGTAGCTTTATTTCTAGTGTATACAAAGAAAACATTATACAAAAAGGAGTAAAACCTAAATGCTCTTTGTAATATTCAAAGTCTGATGCTGGAAAGTTGCAGCAAAAAATTAGAACAACTTTGTTTTGGTGAGCTTTGGGAGCTTTATTGATCCAAGGAAAAAAAAAAGAAGGATAAAAGACAAAACCACCAGTCCAAAGACAAACATATATACAATAATATATCTAAAATAATTGAAATTAAAGAAGTGCATGAGAGTAGAAAATTGAGTCAGACCAACAATCTCATAACTTACTCGTTAAGTCAGCTGCCTCCTCAAATCTTTAAGTTGGGATCGACTTGGACTCTCTTTCAATTTCACTTTTGTTTTCCGAATATACTTTCTTTTATTTATTTTTCTTATTTCTTCATCATTGCTTATGTCTATTTACTTAGACTTCTTGTTTTTTTAAAAATGTATGGTACGCCCCGACATTATTATTTCACATGCGAAGTTATAAAGACAAAGAAAATTCTGATTCCACGATGATATGCGTTTTTCTTTTTCCACGTATAATTTATCCCAAAAGTGGATTTTAATCTACAAAATTTTACGTTGAACGTCCAAACCTTTTCGTTTACCAATACATCTTTTAAGTAATTCATTTTTCTAATACGTATATCATTCCGACATCATTATTTCACATGCACTTCTTTACTTTAAGAATAAAAAGGTCGCATGAATATTTATTTTTACATGCATGATAGATAAGAGTTCCTAAACATGAATTTGTTTTGTTTTCTTATATATATTAGAATATAGATTTCTGATAAATATGCGTAGTGACTATATATATATATATATATATATAGTATGTATACGAGCTTTTTAAACAAAGAAAAAAAAAAGAGTACATAAAAAGCTTTCAAATGGTTAAATTAGTTTCGGGTCAAATCAATCGTTGTTAGTATTGCGCTCGTTTTAGTTATCGGTAATGAAACAGCGTGGATATATATAGGTTTTAGTTTTATCTTATTTATTTCGTTTTGGTTGGGGAAAAAATCAACTTTGCCCAAAAAAAGGAACTAATTACCTTTACCAAAAAAAATAAAGAAATAATTACTTATTTTTTTTCAAATAGAATTCTTAACAATGTTCTATTCAAAATCTTAACAACGTTGACTGCATGGGTATGCACAACAATTTTATTAGGGTGAGCCTCGCATTTAAATAAACAAAAATAAAACAATCTCTGAATTTGATGTTATATTAAAAATTAAATTATCTATTCATCTCTAGAAAATAATACGTAAAAAGTATCTCTATCTCTAAAGGAAAAGTAGAATTCGCTTTTGCCAAACTAAAGGTGACACACTCATATAAGTATATAAACAACCTAAACCATACACAAAGGGATACTGATAAGGAAGCACTGATGGACATTTCTGCGCAGAGATTTGCCATGAACGGAAGAAGCATGAGACTCCCTCCTGGGTTTCGGTTCGATCCCGATGATGAAGATCTTGTGTTCGAGTATCTCGCAAAGAAGGTCCTCCACCGTCCGATGGACTTCGACCTCCCTGAGCTCCGATCTTGCAATGTTGATCCTTGGGACTTGCTAGGTTTGCTACAAACTCTTTTCTCTAATTACTATACCATATCACATTTTAATGTATCGCTCAATGTGGTTTAATAGATGTTGTACGTACACATTTGTTGTAGGTGAGAGGAACAAGGAAGTGTATTACTTCGTGAAGAAGGAAGAACGAGAGAGAAAGGGAAGAGAGACGTTATCAGGTTACTGGGAAAAGTGTGAAGAAGAGGAAGTAATGGAGGCTGGTGATCGTGAATGTAGTCATTTAGAAGGAAGGAGAAAGACATTTGCTTTCTATATTGGGAAAAGACCTCGAGGCACAATAACTCCATGGATCATGTATGAGTTCCGACTTCTTTCCTCTAGAGCTACAAGGTGGTCATCGTCCCTTTTGCCTCGGGTGAGCCACTCGTCTCTTATTAGTTCCGACACTACATTGGACTCTTATCTTTGGGAAATTATTTATAACGCCACTAATGTTTCATGTAATTACTTAACAAAAATAAAGTTGAGTAACACAAATTTCCGGAAAAGAAAAGAAAAACCTTCAAAATATTTACTAAAATGTCATTTTGATTTGATTTCTTGAAAAAAGAAAAATTAATAAGCCAATATTTAAGGAATCCTAAATTACCGAATTTTTTTTTTCAAAATATATCACCCTATATTATGTGTCATTTTACTCATCCTTAATATTTTTCTGCAATATATACCAATGTTTTGATTAGTTTGGTTTTTTTTTTTTTTTTTTTGGTTTTCAGGGTGATTTAGGGAAATGGAGGGCAGTGAAGGTGGTGGTGAAGGAAGAGAATGAGGAAGAGATGGTGGAGGATGAGCACGAGTCGGACGAGTCTGATGGCGAAGAAGTTATTCAAAGCCGGTGACGATCATGGTTGATGCCATATATATGTATTGGTTTTGTGGTGAATCCGATCCATTTGAGTTTAGTTAGTAACTTATAGCATTGTTAGAATATTAGAGAACATCTAAATGAAAATGAGGATATATGCTTAAATTTGTCTTATTATCTTCCAAGCCCTTTGGAATGTAATTAAGGTTGTGGTGAAAGATGCCACAAGTTGCTTTCACTCTCCCGCCTTATTTTGTTCTTGTCCAATTATATATATATATATATATATATATAGACTAAATTATCTATTATCTTTAATCATCAGTGTTTTCTTTTAAAATTCGAGATTTATAAATCCATGCATGGTAAATTCGTGGGGATTATTGACTTGATTTGATCAAACAATGAGAGATCTGTAACCGTAGTTGATTAATTTAGCCTAATGAGTAATATGCATGTATGTCATAGTTTCCCATGTACTTCACTAGCACACAAGAGAAATTAAGATTTAACTTACTTACGACATATTAAGTATGCAACCAACCAATTTCATGTTGAGCAAGAAGCCTTTAGATTTTATCTTTAGCCCTCACACAAATCTTACTAACAAAACGGAGTCAAAGCAACTGAAAAAGCTCCCTTCTACTTCTGTATATATTCGGCGTGATCAAGTAGCATCGCATAGTTGTACGTACATAGATGATAGATGTGTGGGTTAAGACAAGTCTCCCTAACTGATAACTCCATCCTTGCCAACAGATCATTATGTCCCAGCAGTTCTCTTCAAACAGCTCCTTGGCATTATAATTCAATATCTTGGTCATGGTATATATACGTTATGCTGTGAGAAAATATTCGTGTTCGCCAAGTTACTAGCGTACAGTTACAAATTTCTTACAACTAGCTAGAGGAATCTAATATGTGGATGTCCGGAACATCGATGTGATGTTTTCAGAGGACAGTGACGTTCAAGTCAGTAAACGAATCCACGAAGCTTTGATAGCAAAATATATATATATATAAATGAGTTGTCACATGACAACGGGTTTAAAATAAAAATCTGCGGTTGAGCCGAGTCAACTAGATAGCCTTGAGGTTACGGACTTACGGTTACCCAAAAGACTTCGAAGTTTGTGTAACATCCCCAAATTCAAATGTGGGTCATTTTGAAAAGTGCAGCCCATTAAGGGCCCAATTGAACAAAAGTAAAGGGTTTTGCGTCACATTGTATGTTTGTGTACATGTGTATACTCGCATACATCGCCGTCTTTGTTTTGGCGAGAGAAGAGAGTTTGTGAACTCTAACCCTAAGCCTCTCTCTCAACGTTGAATCTCACCATCATCACCGTCTTCCTCATGTTGTTGCCATTGTTGAGAAGGAGAGAAAGAGGTCACGGAGATTTGTTGTTCGCCACCGTCGATCACCACCGTTAGTCAGCAAGCCATCGTGAATCACCGGAGTTTGAAACCATGTGTTAACCACTATCACCGGAGATGTCAGCCGCTGTCTCCGTAGCAGCCGTAGACATTGTCGAGGCCGTTAAGGGTAAGGAAACCCTAGTGTTCTTTTGTAACTTGCGCATGAAGTAAATGATATTGTCTCATGATCTGTTGTTGTTGTTTAATTGTGAATCATGAGAACTGAACGCCACCGTGTGCTTAAACTGTCACGTCGAGCCGTCGAGGAGATTCACCGAGAGTAAACGCCGAGAAAGGTAAACGGCGGAACTCTTGTCTCGTGATGTTGTTGTTGTGTTTGTTGATTTTTGAACCGAGAAGCTTAACCATCTAAACCAGAAAATTATGGAACGTACGTGCATGAGTTGTTTGTGGTGTCATGCATGGTTAATTACGTACGTTGTCGATGACGTTGGACAATTTAATATTGGTGCATCGTGTATTGTGGCTGTTTTAGGAATCGGTAATAAACGGGGAGCATGTGGTCGTACGTGGATTAAATTGTGGTGATATAAATTATTTGATCGTTAGTTTGATTTAATTATTAAACTACGTCTAACGAATTTATTTGTGAAGTACCAGCACAATTAATTCAGTTTCGGTTATTAGATTAAATCAGTGATAAATATTGGAATGTAATCATTGATCGAGTAATCTGAAAATATTGCAGATTAAGATCGTTGTTGGATTGGATTCTTGTCGTTGCTGGCTTTTATTTGAGGATCAACAAATTTGCTAAGGTGAGGACAGGACTAGTTAGTGTCTTTTTGATATGCCGATACGTTTAGATAGTTATTTAGTTTAAGGTTAAACCAAATATATTTATTGATTATATAAAAATAATCTTAGTTGATTGTTGAGTGTATAATAATAATATATATAATATGTATTTACTAAATAAAAGGTAAGGAAAAAAAAATTAGTAATAGGATTTGAGAATTAAAAGAACTAGATATTTTAAAACGGATTGTGTGGTGTGTGATATGTATGTTTGTGTGATAAAATAAATTGTTTGAGTGTGAGGATAAAAAGTGTCAAGAGGCACGAAGAAGCGGGAGAAACCGCAGAGAGTCCTACAAGGAGTTCTCCTTGTAGTTGTGTGGTGGTCTACGGGCGCGGAATGCGGGGTAGATCAAGATTGGCTGACGAGCCAACGCGTTGTTGTGCGTGGAAGAAGTGCGAGAAGCATGAGAAATCCAGATACGCAAATAAAAAAGTGCATGAAGAAGTGCGAAAGCATGAGAAATCCCGGAATGCACGGCAATGGAAAAGTGCAGGAAGAAGTGAGAAAGCATAAGGAATCCTGTAATGCACGGCGATGGAAATGTACAGGAAGAAATGCGAAAGCATGAGGAATCCCATAATGCATGGCGTTGTTGACGTAGCGGAAGCTAAGATAATACAAAGATCTTATTTAGTCTAAGAATACCTAAGATCAATGTCTTCCTGAAATCGTTGAGATCTCTTTGGATCTATCCGAAAACAAGGGTTTGTGAATACTCTTCACACAAAAGCTAAAAGCTCTTAATTTTATTAATCAAATCAACTCCCTCGTACAATAGGCCTGAATAGGCTATTTATAATAAAACCAGAAAACCCTAATAAATCTCTGTAATATTCTAGAAACCTCTAAAGGTAAATCATATAATTAATAATAATGTTAAAATACAAATAAATGGAAATAATCCTAATTATGCGCTGCATCAAGTCTCGCCGGCAAAGAAAAGATTCGTCCTCGAATCTTGTATCTTCGATGCATCAGCTCCCTCCGGCCAAGAAAGATTCGCCCTCGAATCTTCAACAACGTTTTCAGCACATTCGATGTTTGCAGATTCATCATCACTCCCATCGTTTGGTTTTGCCCGAATTGCACGGAAACGATCTGACCCGAAATTTGCACGAACCCAGTATAATCCGAAATTTGTACAAACCCGGTCTGACCCGAAACTTGAACCAAACCAGTCTGACCCGGAATTTGCACGGATCTCTTCTTTAACAACTTCTGTCTCAAACCCTAAATTTGCACAGAGCCGATTTTTGAAACCAGCTTGTGGAAAAACAAAATCCATAACTATAACATCCTCTTCATAGATGTCATAGATGGGATCACCATAGATCTCATGGTTTTCTTCCTGTTCAAAAAACAAACTTTCGCTAATCAACATGATCACCAGAATCGTTCTTCAATTGAGAAATTAAAGAGACAAAGCTCTGATACCAACTGACGTAGCGGAAGCTAAGATAATACAAAGATCTTATTTAGTCTAAGAATACCTAAGATCAATGTCTTCCTGAAATCGTTGAGATCTCTTTGGATCTATTCGAAAACAAGGGTTTGTGAATACTCTTCACACAAAAGCTAAAAACTCTTAATTTTATTAATTAAATCAACTCCCTCATACAATAGGCCTGAATAGGCTATTTATAATAAAACCAGAAAACCCTAATAAATCTATGTAATATTCTAGAAACCTCTAAAGGTAAATCATATAATTAATAATAATGTTAAAATACAAATAAATGGAAATAATCATAATTATGCGCTGCATCATGTCTCGCCGGCAAAGAAAAGATTCGTCCTCGAATCTTGTATCTTCGCTGCATCAGTTGTTTATGGGACGTAGTCTCGTTTGTTTGATGTTTGTGTGTCTTTTACACGTGATTGATTGCTTGTCTTAGGTTTAGACTTTGTGATGGTCTAAGCATGTTTGTGTATGAAGACTTCGTGAGCCCTAAGGCTTGCCCTTGCTGAGTAATCCTAGATTGCTCACCCCTCTCTTTCTCTTGCACGTAACCATGAGGAGTAGTTGATAGAGTTGGTGTTGGTGTTAGGAGCTGGAGATTATCCTTTTATTTCCCATTGTTGGATTTATCGAACTGGTTGTTAGTTTCGGTTTAACGTTTAAAGGATGGTTTGAAAGACGTTTAAATTGATTTAATGGATTTTTTGGTTATTTTCGGTTAAGTATGGTTTACTTGTGGTATAAGTTAACCTGTGACATGCCATGAAAATTGGGTGTTACAGTTTGTTTGTGGGGTGGTTTTATATTGACCAAACAAAAAGAATCTTACAGATATTGATGTTAAGACTAAACTGTAAGTCAAAAATGACAATAGGAATGAAGATGTTACTTAGAAACCAACTCCTGTATTTGCCAAAATATCACTATTTACCAAAATTAGCAAATAAATTGCAACTAACCAATCAACCCATCACATAATCTCAACCCTATAACCTCACCTTCTCTCCCTTCTTCTTCTCGGATTCCTAAATATTATCTTTCACTCATCGTCCTCCCAATTTATTGGCTCTCTCTTCTCTCCTCTCCTTTGCCTATTTTCTAACATCTTCTCCCGCCACCCACCCCCTGCCGTATGATCTTTCTGGTGGCGGCGATTACACCATCAATTTGTTAGTTTTATTAATATGGGTTGCGGTGGCTCGAGGCTTGGAGGTGTGGCGGCTGTCAGGGCCGGAGAAGGAGGCGTTGTGCCACTTCCGGCGGGAATACGTCCACTTCTAAGGCGAAGGTTAGAGGAGATGAAGAAAAGGAGCCATGCAAGCGTCTTGAAAGGGAGCCAGACACAGTCTAAGAAGGAGCTTCTTCGTCACGGCTCTTCTGATGACGGAGAAGACACTGACGGCAGTCTGAAGTCGTCGGCTAAGGTGGCTCCGGCACCTGATCATCACGTGGAAGAGAAGAAAGAGGTTATTTTAGAGAAGGTTCCGTCGAGAGATGATGTCAAAGAGGTGAATGAGGAAGAAGTGGTTGTTAAGAAACAAGAAGATGAAAAACATCATCAAGATGTTGCGAAGAAACAAGAGGAGGATAATAAAGAGGTTGTGAAGAAACAAGAAGAGGATATTCATCATGAGGATGTGACCATCAATGTTAAGAAGGAAGGAGATGATGGCAAGAATCATGATGAAGACGAAAGGAGTATCATGAGCAACTTTGATGAAAGAATGATAGGTCCTGGATCTCCAAGCTTTAGGGTTTATTGCATCGATGTTCCTTCTTCTGATGATGATGATGAAGGTAAATCATACGTCCTTATAATGACACACACATATATATATACAAGTATACGTACCAAATAGAAAGGTCAAGAATAATAAATATCCGTATGTATATGATTGCTAGGAATGCTAGTTTTATTTTTATCAAAACTATATTTTACCATGTAGTACTTTCACCTTTCTATGTATTTCTATGGTTGCCGATGCATCTTAAGGTTCGCAGTTGGGCTTATAATTGGAAAATTTATCTATTCACTAATGCAGAAAAAGATGGAGAAGACACAAGAAAATCGATGGAAATCGAAAGTAGTGTCATGACAGAGATAAAAGAGGTGGCTCACATTTGATTCACATTATTGATTTGATTTATGTGAGGCTCGATAATAATGATATGTTTTGTATTTTTAGGACGGAAGCATCGTCAAAAAGGAGAAAAGGGAAAGGAGAGGGAAGAGGTTTGGAATCGGATTGCCGAAGAAGTATTTAGCCAATGTGACTGCACCGTGCTATGCTGGTGGAGGATGCATGGGGAACACTCATTCTCGTTTGGTGCAAGAGAAACCGAGACAGTGATATCGATAAAAATTATATGTCGTTTGCCATCTGCCTTTATTTGTTGAAGTAAGAACGGTGAGGTGCACGTACACGTACGTGACTGTGAGTAATCAAAACCACCCAACCACGGATACGAATTTAGACCTTTGATTTATTTCAACTTTTTAAGAGACCTTGTTTCAGTATTTGTACACCTCTTCTTCATATTTGCTTTCTTTGATCAGGGTAAGTTAGTGTTTGAAGAATTTACTTTTTCCATGTGGAAAGATGTAAGTAATTTAATTTGTGCAATTAAAAAAGTGTTGTTTAAATATGAAACTTCTTGTTTAACAAAAAAATATTCAGATTACCCACTGGAAAGAAAATTAGAGCAACATAGGAAACTGGCATTATATATATATAGAAGGAAAAACAAACATAGTAAAAGGTGTAAGTAATTGAACTTGTGCAATAAAGAAATGCTCTCTTATAATTGTAATATATATTTTCAACGTAAACATACTTCTAAAATTATCACTAGAATTTAGTATATGATTTTTGTTTTTTGAATAAGAATTGAGTATATGATTTTGTCTGTCTATACATGAACGGTAATAACCTTGCGTGAAGGGGAAAATTTGAGTATAAGGTTGAACAGGGGTGTCAAACCAGACTAACTTGTTTTAATTAGGAGGCTACGATATTAATTTCGTGAGTTTTGGCAAGAACCCATTTTAGATTGTGAGTTTAGAAACATGAATTCTAACTTGTTTTTATTCGAACTTCGGTACTAGAAACATCAACCCTGATTCAATTATAATCTATGATTATTCGGGTTAATTTCATTTAAGACCTTTGTTCGCAGTGCCTATCTATTTTCTGTACTTTTAAAAATTTTTATCAATAAAAGATAAGCTCAAACGAGCCAATTGGGTAAAACATTGTTTATATACAAAATCTGATGCGGAGATATACGTGTTTGACGTGCCAGAAAATCCGTCCTTACATTTGCATTTAGAAAAATAGAAAATAAAAAGAAAGTTGAAAATTTCTCCTAGTTAATCTTGATATCATCCAGGTACGTCGACAAAACTGGCCAATCCGAAGACGAAGACACCATCTTCACCAAGTTTGAACAATCCATTAAAAACGTCACATCTCGAAAGTTATGTCCAATCATGCACCACATTACCCAGATGAACGCTTTAGTTTCAGCATGCAAAGGAAAGAGGATACACTGGAACTTGGTGGCTTCCCTAGTCGGTGATGCATCATGGGACAAACAAAGCCATCCCGCACCTGCAAATGGATCATTTGCTTTCCAAGATGCATCTACAAAGCAGCGATAACCCGCAAAAAACGGCGGGAGATTAACAACGGCCACCCTCTGCCTGGGGCCAAAGATAAAGGGAAAATGAGAGAATCCTCATAAACGCCCTTCACCTGAGCTTGTTGCTATGTCAACGCCTAGGGATGTCAATCGGGCTGGTCCGACCCGCCCCGGCCTGGCCCAAATTATTTCCGAGCCTATATTTGAAAGCCCGAGCCCGACCCTAACATGGCTACAAGGCTTTTCGGGCTTTTCCGGTAAAAAATCAAAAATTTAAACTTATAAGCCTTAAACAGCAATATTTAAAGGTGCAATATAAAACAAATCAGTCAAAATTTTAATAACTCATTTATATTCACTACAACCAACTTAATTTAAAAGAAAGTTTAAAATTAAATAAAATTTTATACTATAATCAAATAAAACAATATATAATTCATATAAAATATCATAGATAAAAAAAATTTAAAAGTATTAAGTAAGGTTATTAATTAAATATGAAAACTAGGATTATAGTTTTAAACTTTATTTACAAGAAATCATTAATCAAATAATGCAATCAAACAAAAAAAGTACAAATATATTTGTTAAAGGATTTTTTGGGCTAGCCTGAGCCCGGTCGGACAAAGCCCAGAAAACGCTATAGCCCAAATGGGCTGAACCAGAAAGTCCTGATTTTGTCTAGACATATATATAGTATATGTCCAAACCCGATATTTTCAGGGCCGGGCTGGGCCAGCCCGCGGGCTTTGGCCCTAATTGACATGCCTATCAACTCCTCACCTTCCGCTACCAGAACAATCTCCTCAGGCCGCTCATCAATATTTTCTGTATACAATTTTAAAGTGTAATCTAATCTAATCTCTATATACTTATTTAAGCAATGTTGTTAAAGTTTAATCCTATTATTATGTAATATATTACAACAAATACCATTGTATTTTAATTAATTTAATAACTAACAAAATAAAAGTTTATATTGGTTAATAAAATAATAAAATAATATTTTTGAATTATTTAACAAATTCATTTATTCTTACAGAAATTTTAGGAAAAAATAGTAAACTATTTAAAATAACTATAAAACTTAATTTTATTTATAAAACTAAGATTAAATGTTTACATTCCTAAATCGTTTAATAACATATATTTGAAAATTAAGATACAACATTGTTTATATTTTAATTATATAAAATATTATATTTAATTTATTAAATATTTTTTCGCAATGCACATCGACGCAGTGACATCTTATTAAAATCTAAGAAATCATAAATGTTGTATTTTATTCAATATAATATATACAATCAAAATAAATAAATAAGTTAAATCAGAATTTCTAAACAAGGTTTTGTTATATTTTCTAGATTTTACCAAATTTATATAATTAACGGATTTAACCATTGTATCATGTACCAAAGATGAATTGAAATCAGAATTTGAAACTAATAAATTAAATGTAAACGATTATAAAATATATAGAATAAATCAAATAAAATTTAAACTATTATTTTATAATTAATAAATTACTGTAAAATATTTCCAATATGGATAACTATCTAGTTATTCATTATTATAAAACAAAATTTTAACTCATTTAATTCAACACATGAAATTAGGATTCGACTCATTTAATTTTTTTTTTTAATTTGGTTTTTAAAGTATAGCTAATTGTAAGAATATATCTAACTTGAATAACTCGACATGATCATTTTTGAACATTTAGAAGAGGTTATTGGTTATATGATTTGAATGGATTTAGAAATCTAAACAAAATTTAATCATATAACATTTGATTTCAAACTCATGAAATTACTAAAATTCAAGAAGACTTTATTAAACAAGAAAAAATAATAAATAACATTAAAAATTCCGAGAAAACAATAACATTAAAATTTTAGTTAAAGACAAATTAAATAACCCGTAAAAGGTTTTTGCTCAATTCCGTCAGATATTTATTTGGGTTTATTTCAATCAATCTCTCAGCTCATTGATTCGTAAATAAGGTTTCCTCCAGATCCAGGGAGGGGATTCAAAAAACAAAATGGAGGAGTCACCGCACTCGAATTTGCTTCCGGAAGTCGATTCTTTACCCGATGGATTCGTGGACGGCGCTACAGAGCCACCACCTCTCAATTCTCCCAAGACCCAGGAAGAAACTTGTATCACAACAACAACGAACCATGAAGCTGTTGCCGTCGAGAAAGCAGAGAAGCCGAGAACTTTCCCCGTTCCCTTGTGTGAAACAGATGGTAATGATGACGACGACGTAGATGACCTAATTCAAGATTCGAGCAAGCTTAGCTTAGAGCATAAAGAAGAAGAAGAAGAAGCTTCTCCTCCTGTTTGTCAAACATGTGAGTAGTAAATGACCTAATTCAAGATTCAAGCAAGCTTTACTTCCATTTGTAACCTGACGTTTGCTTTTGTTGAGTTAGTATCAGAAGGGTCAACTCAAAATCCAACCTTTTCTAAGGAAACAGACTCGACTCAGAGTATGGATTCGCTCAAACCCAAGAAACAAGTTAGTATTTTTATGTGGTCTTTGATGAACTATCACTATCTTTGGGATATATCAACTTTAAAAATGTTGGTAGGATTGATTCTTGTGTGTTAGATGACAAGCAGGCCTTGCTTTGTATGTTCATTTTTGCTTTGTTGAAGATGAATGTATCTGATTTGTGTTGATATTGAAAGCAGGAGACGGTTGAGACTAAGCGTAAGGGTTCAAAGAATATGTTTAAATCAGAGAAAGAGTTTCTTGAATTCATGCTCAAGTATCAGCAAGTACTTTCTGAAAGAGATTCTGGTAAATAGGAAATCAGTAAAGCCAAACCAGTTTTGTGTTACTCTCATTGTTATATGGTTTATAGTCTGTACTCATCTTTTTCTCCTTTTTTTTCACTCTAGCTATTACTGTCCGTGATAAGCTTGAGTCGCTTTGTAGAGAGTTACAACGTCAAAACAAACTGTTGATGGTATGTTCTTTCTTTCTTCTAGTTTGGTGTGCCATATTTTATTGTCTTGTTTTGAGGGACTGACTAAGGTTTTTTGGTATATGTATTGAATGTACCTTTGTTTAACAGGAAGAATGCAAGCGGGTGTCAACTGAGGGACAGAGTTTAAGATCAGATTTATCGACAAAGTTCCAGGATGCAATAAAGGTAGTTTGAACACATTATAATTCGATGTGAATTTCTCCCAGCGTTTTGATATTTACTGAATATTGAAAATTTGAGCCATTTTGCCGTCAGTATTGGCAGTTCTAGAGAGGAACAAGTATTGTGTAAATAGCTTTGTTCTGTGTTGCTATGTAGGCAAATCCTAAAATGCACATCATTCTTGATCCTTGTTCTATTCCCTTAGGAGATTTATCTCCATTAATCTTCTGTGCTATATGCTTCGGAGAGTCATGAAAACCTCTTTTTCTTCTTTGTGAAACACTCTACACTAATATTTGCCCATGTTAGTATCGAAATCGTACAGACCTATTTAGTCCTTTGAAATGATTGGAACTCACTTTATATATAGTAGAAAATCGTACATATTCGTTTCAAGTTATATAGATTGATAGAAATAAGTTTGATAAATTGCTTGTAGGCTTTTGCAACATCCAAAGCTTACGAAAACGAAGGCAGAATATTCTACTTAATTAATTATTTTTTACTCTCTACCATACGGAATACTGATCCTCTTTGGTTAATAGGATGTGAGCATTAAGTTGGACGAGCAAAAGGATGAAAGCCTCGCACAACTAAAAGAAAATGAGATGTAAGCAGAACGAACTCAATCATAACGTTTTCACTTGTAAAATAGGAAACTTCTAGTATAATTTGGTAACATATTATAAAGGTCTTTTCTAATTACAGTGAATTTGTTTCTTAATCTCCAGGTTGAGGACGAAGTTGAAGCACCTGGCTGATCAATATACACTTTCAGAACAACAACATGAGCAAAGAGTAATTTACATATTCGTTTTTCCAACTATATATGAAGCATCATTTAGCCAAAATAAAATAATTGGCTTAACTGTGATGTATACTTGACAACATCACATTTTCGAATGAGCAGTTGAAGCAGAAGACACTTGAGCTACAGATCTCTGCTTTAAAAATTAAACAGCATGAGGAGAAACTCATCCATGAACAGTCTCAGATGAAAGTTTATGCAGACCAAGTTTCTCAGCTTTTATCTACTGAGAAAAATTTGCGGTTGCAGCTAACTGCTGATGGAGATAAATTCCAGCAGTTCCAGGTCTGCTCTCTTCCCCTTTTACACTTCCTAAATAAGTCTTTATCGTCTTCTCGATTCAGTACGATCACCGATAGTTATATTGCTCGATTTGGGTGTGATGCAATTCTCTTTTAATATTGTCGATATTTATATGAAGAGAATGTAAAGTGAAAGACTTTTGGTTATGCAGGATGCGTTGGTGAAGAGCAACGAGGTGTTTGAAACATTCAAACAAGAAATTGATAAGGTAACACCATTGTCCTGTCTTCATTGTTCTTTGAAAGACCAAACGTTTTATTACTGAGATCTTATTAAACTTGATCCTGTGTCTATTGGTGTTTTGCGTAGATGTCAAAAGCAATCAAAGAACTTAGGAAAGAAAACGCATTCTTGAAGAGCAAAAGTGAGAAGTCTGATATCACTCTCATTGAACTCGTTGAAGAGGTAAAAAAACAAACGAAACCGTCTGTTTTTTTCATTGTAAATTTTGGTTATGAAATCAGTAAAAATCACGGTTTTTTGGTTGACATTGAACAGCGTGAAAGATTGAAGAAACTGTTGGAGAAGACTAAGAAACAGAAAGATAAACTTGAGTCGCTATGCAGATCCCTTCAAGCTGAAAGAAAACAGAAGGAAACTAACAGTGCCGATTCTGCTGCAGTTCAACCATGAAGCAGAGAAAGACTATGAATTAAGTTTTTTTGCTTGTTTGCTTTGTCAGAGTTGAACTAATTAGCACTTCAGTTTATTATTTTTATTTATTAAAAAACTGCATTAGACACCAAATTCACTTGACAATGTCATATAACATCAAATGATTCTGCCCTTGGCGAGCAAAGTCTATTTTATTTCACAAAACTCAAATTGATAATACTTAAATTAATTATGAACATATTATATAAACAAAAAAAACTTAAATTTACTTTCTCAAGCAGTTAAGCTTTGTGTTTATTATAATATATATATATATACTAGATTATAATCCATGTAATTTATTGTCCATGTAAAAAAAACTAAAGAATAGAAAATAATATTAGATAATATGTAAAAAATATAATTTAATTATTTTGATTTTTTTTAGTTATTAATTAATTAATTAGTTTCAATCACTGTTAGATAAGAATGGTGTGGAGTGCTATGAAGAGGGATCAAAAGGCAACATTGTTGCGGGAGTACTTCTCTGATTTGTTTCAGTCTTCAAATCCGGTTGGAGCTGATGAGCTTCTAGAAGGAATGGAGCCAAGAGTAACAGAGGTTATGAATGCGCAACTAACTGCTCCAGTCTCGCCCCAGGAAATCAAACAAGCAGCTTTTAATATTAAAGGGGATAGTGCCCCTGGTGCAGATGGGTGGACTGGTGCTTTCTTCAGACGGTACTGGTCGGTGGTTGGCTCAGATATCATTGCAGAGGTTCAGGGGTTTTTCACTTCAGGAGTTATGCCACAAGAGTGGAATCATACACAACTCTGTCTCATACCTAAAAAGCCAAATGCCAACCAAATGTCTGATATGCGACCTATAAGTTTGTGCTCGGTTTTGTACAAGATTGTCTCAAAGGTTTTATGCACTCGCTTGAAACGATGCTTACCAGCTTTGGTGTCGGAAACCCAAGGTGCTTTTGTAGCTGGAAGATTGATATCAGACAACATTTTGATAGCCCATGAAATTGTGCATGCCCTAAAGACCAATGTGAAGTTTGAAGAGAGCTTCATAGCGGTGAAGACAGACATGTCAAAGGCGTATGACAGAGTAGAATGGGATTTTCTGGAGAATCTCTTCATCAAGATGGGTTTTGACACACAGTGGGATACAATGGGTAATGGTATGTGTGAGATCAGTCACATTCTCGGTTCTAGTCAATGGCTGTGATTTTGGTCTAATCAAGCCATGGCGTGGGATTCGCCAAGGAGATCCATTGTCCCCTTTTCTTTTCATTATATGTGTGGAGGCTTTGGTGTATGCTTTGCGGAGAAGCCAACAACAGGAACATATCACATGCTTCAGTTTTAATGTATCATGCCCAACGGTCCAGCACTTACTATTCGCTGATGAAATTTTGTTCATTTGCCGAGCAACTAAAGAGGAATGTGAGGAGCTTATACTCTTTCTACATAGTTATGGGAAAGCTTCTAGCCAAGTGATCAACTTTACAAAGTCAGCTGTTACATTTGGGAAGAAGGTAAGTGATGAGACTAAGGAAATGGTGAAACAAACACTCAACATCTATGAAGAGGGTGGCACCGGGACTTATCTGGGACTGCCAGAATGTTTCAGTGGCTCTAAACAGACGCTTTTGGGCTTCATTGGTGATAAGTTACAAAATAGACTCCAAGGTTGGTTTGCAAAGTCTCTCTCACTGGGTGGGAAGGAAGTACTTCTGAAGGTTGTGGCATTGGCATTACCGGTGTATGCTATGTCTTGCTTCCGCTTGAGTAAGAACCTGTGTAGGAAGTTAACAAGTGCTATGTGTGAGTTTTGGTGGAGCAATTGCCAGGGGAAGCGTAAAATTGCTTGGGTGGCATGGAAACATCTGTGCAAATCGAAGTCAGAAGGAGGTTTGGGGTTCAAGGATCTGGGGATTTTAATCAGGCCTTATTGGCTAAGCAGGCATGGCGTATACTCAATAATCCGGACTCCTTGATTGCGAGGTTCTACAAGAGCAGATATTTCCAGAAGACGTCTATCCTTGATTGTGGGACTGGCTCGAGACCTTCTTACTCATGGATAAGTATTCTCCATGGGCGTGAACTGTTGAAATCTGGTCTGATGAAATCGATTGGTGATGGTCGTGATACCTTGGTGTGGAGGGATAAATGGCTTTTGGATAAGCCCCCTAGAGCACCATTCTGTTCTCAGATATTTTTTTAGGTTAACTTGAAAATGGCTGAGCTTAGGGAGCCAGGTTCTACTAGATGGGACAGGGGGAAAAAAATTCTCTTTATTTCCACCGGATGATGCGAAGCGGATATTGTCAATGAGTTTAAAGGAGGGACATGAAGATCGGTTTATTTGGCCATACACTAAGTCGGGATAATACTCGGTTAAAAGTGGGTACTGGATGGTGCAAGCTTTGTCTACGCTTTACGAACCTCGTAATGAAGTTAAGATTAAGCAAAATGAGCTGAAGGCTAAAGTATGGGAGGTGAAAACAGTCCCCAAGATTAAAAACTTTTCTTTGGCGTATGCTATCTGGTGCTTTAGCGGTCTCTAAACGTTTGGCGGTTTAAGAGGTTGTGGTGGTGATGTTACTTGTTTGAGATGCGGTTTCATAGGCTGAAACTATCTGTCATCTTTTGTTTCTTTGTCCTGTGGCAAGGCAGGCGCTTGCATTGGCTAATATCCCGCACCCAATTGGAGGTTACTCTGAAATGGATGTGTATAAGAATTGGGATCATTTGTTAACGGTAATGCAGAATGCGGAGATACCCAGTTTGGTGCGATCTGCTGTACCATGGGTGTTATGGGGAATTTGGAAACATCGAAATGCCGTCTTGTTTCAGGGGAAAAAACGGAGATATATGAGACTTAGTTCTCAAAGCGCAAGAAGCCTCCGTTGAATGGCAGGCTGTACAGTTGTTGTCGGCAAATACTTTCCTCCATGGTCACACGAAGTCAGGTCCCCTAGAGAGAAAATGGTGCAAACCGTTGGTTGGCTTTGTTAAATGCAATATTGGATCATCGTGGTATAATAATTCTAGAGTGTCTGGTGGATCATGGATTGTGCGGGATGAGAGTGGACAGGTACTATATCATGCGAGATCTGCACTTTCGGCATCTGCATCACGCTTTGTAGTGGCGCTACATTGTTTCCTTTGGACGATTGAAGCTCTTGTTATACTCCAGCTTGATAAAGTGGAGTTTGCTTTGGATAATAGGATGGTCATTGAAGCAGTTAACAACCTACTGCTTGGCCGCGATTTAGTATCCTCCTGAGCATTATACATGAGAACCTATCCAACTTTACATCATGGAAAGCTACGGCAGTTGCAAGCTCAGCAAACTCTGTTGCCTTGGCAATCGCGAGGAGTGTGACGAGAGATGGTAGACTTCAGTCTTATCTTTCACTTGGAGGGCCTTCTTGGCTTCATAATCAAGTGAGGGATGAGGCGGCTTAGTTGTGTTTTGTTATTTTCTTTCCTCTTGGTTTTGCTTTTTCTTTCATTGTTCAGACATTTTCGAAAGTTCTATCAGACGACAAAAAAAAAATAGTTTTCAATCAAACATTCTTATTTCCTCTCAAATGATTAGGTTTTTTTTTAAATTCTTATGAGATTATATTGAATATGAAAAAAACTATAATATCCAATAGCTCAAAAATTTAATAATAGATTGTTCCTAGATTATAATCTTTGTGATATGCATGTTGATTGATACATGTTTTTTTTTTTTACAGAGTTAGCGGTTTTTTACTATAATGATATGTAAATAATATTTAAAAATTTAATCACACCAACCATAAATTTAAGCATACAGAGTTAGGATTTGAAACCTAAAAAATATGTTAAAAATTCACTTACAAAAATAAATATAAACAAATTTATTGAAGAAAAGTCGGAATATAGTTTAAAAATAATGTCGTGGCAAAAAATTTATTTTTATACCACATATGACTTATGTTGATATAAACCATCCAAAAATTTTAGCTACACTTTTTCAATTTTATTAAAAGGAGGAATTTCATATACTAATTTTCAAAACTATCCTCTTTCTAAGAATTTACTGAAAATGCTACTAAAAATCTGTTCTTTATTCAAATATGTGTGTGAGCTAACAAAAATATACACAAATGTTTTTTGAGCTATTGACCATTCATTTGCTTATAGAATCTTTGAATTTTTAATAAATTTTGAGAAACAAAAAAGTTATTTCATAATCTCAAGTAGGTAAAAAAAGAATAAGAAAATCAAAATACACAAAATAATATACATTATATTATATATATATATATAAATTGAATAAAAAGCAAATAATTTAAAACTTATACTTTGATATTATAACAATGATTTTTATTTTCATATGTATATTTAGTACATAATTGTTGCAAGATGGAATGTAGTATATGTTATCTAGTTTTCTTTCATAATTATTAAAATATGTATAATGATAAACAAAGTTAAAAATTAAATCTACACTTATCTTAACAAAAAAAATCAATTGTCACAATCATGTTAATGGCTAACTTTCAAAACCAAATTTTATATTATAGGATTACATAAATACCAAAAAATCCAATGGAATTACATTGATAATTTAATAAATTAGAAATTACTTTTATTTTTTAAAAATATATATAAATAAGTAATTTTGTTACTTATCTATAGAATTCCTTTTTTATAATAGGTTTAGAACTTTTACTTTTTTTACTTTTAATTTTTTTTTTTATAAATTTAGAATTGACATGTGTCGACATCTTATCAATACAATTGACATAATAAATTAGAAATTACTTTTCATTTTTTAAAAATATATATAAATAAGTATTTTTGTTATTTATGTATAGAATTTTTTTTTATAATAGGTTTAGAACTTTTACTTTTTTTACTTTTAAATATTTTTATAAATTAAGAAATGACACATGTCGACATCTTATCAATACAATTGACATTTGTCACGATCTTGTTAATGAGTATCTTTAAAACTAAGCTTTATAAGATATCTTTGAAATTAAGATTTTTATATATATGTATATATGTATATCTTATATATTATTATAGATATATTACTTAAAAGGGATTTCTAATTGAATTAGGTCTAACAAGAATTACATAATACACATGAGATTAGGAATAATAATTCCCTATATAACGATGTTCTTGGTGGAGACATAAAAAAAGCAACCGCAAGGCAGAAAAATATAGTTTATTTTTTTTTTAAAAGGCGACCACCAACAATTATGATGCTTCCAGATGATCTGATATTAAACTGTTTAGCCCGCGTCTCAAGATTACACTACCCAACCCTTTCCTTAGTTTCCAAGAAGTTTCGTTCTTTCGTTACTTCAACGGAGCTTTACCAGACCCGAGCTCTTTTAAACCGCACCGAGAATTGTCTCTACGTATGCTTACAAAGCTGTGACGACTCTAAACACACTACGTTGGTTTACTCTTTGTCGGAGACCAAATAGCTCCAAAAAAATATTGGTGCCGATCTTTGTTGATTCTATTTCTCCCTCTACATTTAGGTCGGATGTTGCAATGATTGGTTCTGATATGTACGTCATTGGCGGATTAATACATCAGAATGTATCCTCTAACGTCAAGGTCATTGATTGTCGTTCTCACACATTGCGTGAGGCACCAAGCATGCAGGTGACACGTGTGTTCCCATCTGCTTGTGTCGTTGATGAAAAAATGTATGTAATTGGAGGCCGCGAAAATCTCGATTCCACAAATTGGATAGAAGTTTTTGATACGAAGACCCAAACTTGGGAGTTTTTACGAATCCCTAGCGAGAAGTTATGCAAAAGCTTTAAGTACGATAGTGTTGGGTATGAAGGAACTATCTATGTGGGGTCCAAGGGAAAGCTAGGGACTTGTAAGCTGAATAAAGGTAGATGGAGAACGGTAGACTTAGCAATGGATACTGGATGGACTCTCGCATCATCTTATTGTGTGATAGAGAATGTGTTCTACCGTTACAATAACATGATGATCGATTGGTATGATCACAAAGAAAAGTTATGGACAACTTTGAAGGGTTTGGAAAACTTGCCTACTTATCCTCGTATGCGTAATGGTAAACTGGTGGATTATGGAGGGAAAATGGTGGTTTTGTGGGAAGAGTATGGGTATGATATTGATAAGAACCACAAAGATGAAACAATATGGTGTGCGGAAATTGCGATTGAAAGACGCCAAAACGGAGAGATTTGGGGGACGATAAGCTGGTTTGACGTTGTCTTTACAACCAATGAGCCATACAGTTTAGTACATGCTCTTGCTACTAGTTCCATTTGATGAATATGAAGTCATGATTGTTGTTGGTTCAGTTTTAAACGAGAAGAAAATTTCAATCTGTAGGGTTTTTTTGTGCATTAATTATATCTAATAAATAATGTTGGAAAAGAAAAAAAAAATGTTTGGTTGTGTATTGTTTTTTTTGTGCATTGATTATATTCACACAACAGTATATGCATGTTTGATTCTACAAAACAAAACAAAAAAAAAATCGTTTTTCTTACATTTATGCGTGACTGCTTCAACCTAAAAAAAAAATCCAGTCAAATTGTAAAGAAACCGTTAATAGAGAAATTTTTTTTGTTAAACACTGAGTAAAGAAGAGAGCCATATAAGGAAGAAAATTATACATCGGCTGTGGATGCAGAGCATTTCTTCAGCCACTTATCTTTATCCATGGAAACATATATTTTAGATGAAAAGAGAAGAGGGACAGCTAGGTTGTGGAGAGACAAAAACCCTAGACAACAAATCGATAAGCACACCTTTTTTGGTTATTAATTTAAGTTCTCCTTGATCATATATAGTTTAGTTTTTTTATATTTGCAAAAAAAAAAAAAAAAAAAAAAAAAAAAACTGTTTTGCGAGATTATCATAGCTAAAACATGAACATCAAAGCAGTGGATCTTGCCATCATTCACCACAAAATGGAAGAGTCTTTGTTCAGGGACACGGAACAGAGGGAAGAGGGAGCTAGTTCTAGCGGGTAACCACCCAAGAAGTTAATTAGTTCTATGGAGAGTTCTTGGGGTCAGCCAAAGCAGTTCGACTGCTTCACTTTGGCCCTTTTTAGCTAACCCACATGATAAAATGGTCCCTCTTCAGTCTTCAAAGCTAAAGAGATGTGTTAACACACACAACAAACACACGTTTCTTTTGGTAAATTAAGTCTATCCTTCATATTTGCTAATCGATGATGTTTAAATACACAAGAAGAGAAAGAAACTAACCCACTAAATCTACAGTTAAGATACGTGACTAAGTGGAGATACAATCCCACTAAATTTAGGATAAACAAAGACAAGATAATCTCAACTCTATCTTCGACCTAGATAATGTCGGTTTACTCCAGTTAACCGGTTATGTTCTCATCACCACACCCATCCCTGAGTTACTTTGAAGAGCAAGTTAGCGGAGCCGAGTTTCACTCGCAGAACATGGAGCGCGTCGTCAACTTCTCGGATGGCTGTGCGTGTTCATGCATGCGTGTCAAATTGTTGGGTTTCCTGTTCGACAAGGATTCCAAGCTTAGCCATCAAGAGGAAAAAAATATCAAATCCAGAGTCTTACTTGTAATCCGGCTTCTTTCTATTTTCAGAGTCCTTTTAGTGAATGATAATATGTTCGTCTCCTTTTTTGTAAAATTTTGTTCTGAGGCCTTAATGATTCCCTTACAAGATTAGTTGATTTAGACATGCGACAAGGTATACGACCACCAGTTCTGAGGCCGAGTTCGTTGCGTACCTAGTGATCCTCCACCAGTAGAAGGAGAATGGCGTGCTTACGTTTCACATCATCAATTCATCATGAATCCGAAGGCCCTTACGATCATTTTCATTCTTCCCAAGTCTCGAAGGTTTCCGTTAAAAGCCATTTTGATCACTTGGGTTGGTTTGAGAGATGAAAGATTGAACCTTGCCTCGTTAGAGCCTTCCGGACTTAGACCTTTGGATAGTGATCTCATCAAGCTTTCCCTAAAGACTTCCTCTCACGTAGAAAATGATGAGTTTTCTAAGACCTGGAGCTTAGCTTATTATTCAGGATCATTAGATACATCATACATAAAGGCTTTCGCCATAGATTCTCATGAGAAACAAGGACCCGAATTTGATTTTAAGTTTTACTTCAAGATTTTCTCAACCTTACATTGACTTGTAAGAACGAACAAGAGTTCAATCGTGAACTGAGAAGCTCTTTAAAACATAGACTAGAGTGTGATAGAGCGAGAACAACTAATATAAAAGGTAAATGAGAATTCTAGATATTGAGCAGAAGAGTATTGAGGCGGATCGGATGCGGTGACGAGTTGGTTGGCCAAGAAGGTTGTTGTTGCTGCCATAAGCACGGGGATCGGAGTGAGTGAGGAGGATCCCTGCTTTGATTGTAGTAGTGGCTGTAACATAGATATATTTGTAATTAGTTAGCCATATATAGGCTAAACCATTGTGTACAAGCCTATATATGTTGTAAATCATTTCTCATCATAATAAATTATTAATAATACAAGTGAGGCTTACCATATAGTATCCAAAGACCTAAAAACCTAACAATTTTTTTTTTTTTTTCTCCGCCACCTCTTCTCGCTTCTCGCTGACTTCTTCTTTCTCTTCCCCTTCAAACCTTGTTGCTCACGTTTCTCTGTTTCCCCTTTTCTTCTTTCAGCCATGTCTACATCACAAAGTTAGATCGTTGCTACCTTTGATTTAACTGCGTCAACATGTCAAACGTGACCAAGCTTACTGCCTCAAATTTCTTGATGTGAAGTACGGTCAAGTCCATGCCTTGTTAGATGGATACGACCTAGTCAGGTTATCTTGATGGCTCTGTTACTCCCCCTGTTGCTAGTGAGGAGGATTTGAGGTGATGAAGGATTGTCAGTCATTGTGGGGGACGAAAATAGAGTGACGTTTGGTTTTGAGCCGAGGTTCTTCATCCATAAGCATGGAAATCTGCGATTGAGCAAGATGCATGACTAATGCACGATCTGAAACAGGGGAATCGACATTATGTTGGAAATCAATCTTTGATTAATACACAACAAATTGGTGAAATCAGAGTGTTTGGAAGAAGAAGAATCAAGGAAAAGCATCGATGTGTTTGAGGAGAAGAAGAGGAGAAGTCGTGAATGGAAGAAAAAAGCGTGTAGGAGGTTTTTGCGCTTGTTAAGTTATTTAAGCCCATATGATAATGGGTTGTTGTTAGTTTACAAACTATAGGTTAAAGTGTTAACCTAAGTATAAATTATGTGATGTAAGGTGTATAATGAAGTTATCAAGCTTTAAGACAAGAGATAAGAAAGGCTACGGCAAAATAACAAAGAACACATTGGCGATATTTCAGCTTGTGCATAGCACTCTGTTTGTTTTCAGAACAGAACTTGGGAAGAGATTAGGAGACAATGCCCATTTGTTAATGTTGTATTGGGAGATAGTGCCCATTTGTTATATGTTGACTGTATTGTCTCTCAACATTCCAGAATATCTCACGCTTTCTATTCGCGTGTTCCTTTCTCTTTTGATTTCTTGTCTCTTTAGGAAGTCGTGGGAAATTTTCTAAATAATAGACGGACGACAAAAGTTGTTGGATGGTGCATTATCTGTCACATTTGACTATTAAAACAATTGTTTGAAACTACGAAATTATTCACTTGAGTTGGAAATAAAATATTCACTTCAACTAGAATCAATAAAGAACAAAATACTACTATAGTCGTGAATACAGAAGGTTAAACTGGTATTCACTTGACATATAAGAGTATTCACTTGAGAGATCAGACCTAATTACAAAAGGTCAAACTTCGAAATATAATATCTCCATGAGATCTCAGACATGGGGAGAGTAGAGACAGACACCAACAATTAAATAAGGATATCCAAAGGATATTAGAGACATATCTTATATTTACCAAAACAAAGAAAAATACAACCAATTTACCTTGAACTGCTGCACCCCTTAATTGATTATACATTGATGCCGAGCAAGCTTGCCATAGTCACCATCATTTCCAAAAATATCGGCCATTCGACTCTTGAAGTTCCAGAATTCTCTTCTCTCTTCACCGCAGACTTCAACACCATGTC
>NC_141890.1:42796607-42801607 GCF_030686135.1 Camelina sativa
TGTTTACTGAATCACATGAAATTTTATCCAACTCCAAGATATATGGAATGTATGAAATACGTATGAACGGAGACTAGATTCAATTGGAATTAAAAAAAAAAAAATAGATCCAACATGGAACAGAATTGAGAAATACCACTGGAACTTACGGAGTTTTGTAAAGACTAGAAAAAAAGTAATTTCATTTTCACCTATGATATTACATATTCCAATTCGATTGCATACCATTAAAAATTTATTCATCATTGGATCTGTTCGAGCAGATAAACATATAATAAATAGAAAACTTTTTTTTTAACCACTTTACTTTTTCATGTATTTGTATTTCATTGTTTAAAAAAAGATTTGCAGAAAAGAGATTGATTTTTCCCTATTTTGAATAGAATAGTTAGAATATCAAAAAATTGAAGTAGGTAAGAAAACTTGTGTTTTTTTATTTATTAATTTTTTTATTATTAAAATAAAAAAGAATGCACAGATATATATGTCTCTTTTTCTTCTTTTATTGTGGTACAGTTCTATTTGGGACAGCACATGCTGTGCTTTATCAAAAAGGAAATGTTCTCTTCAAGTCAAGGGAAAAATTGAAATATAAAAATTTATTGAGAATTACTCCTCAAAAGCATCCCTAGAGAGATAAAATACCCCATTATAGAGCTATAGCTCTATAACACAACATAACGTATGTTCTGATTCTGGGGTTTACATATACTCATAATTACTGTTATAATTGAAATTGAAGAAGATTTCTTTTTAATTGAAAAAAACTCAATATAGATGAGTTATAAATGTATTTCTAATGATTTTCTTAATATTATTAGAAATAAAAAAAAGTAGATTTTAATTTTAATTCAAAAAAGGTAATGAATTTACAGTCAATAGTTAATGGTTCTGGTTTGTACTAGATTCTATATTTTGTGACTTAAAATCTATATATATATTTTTTTCGGAGTTGAAAAAGAAAATTGGAATCTAGTTTCTATCGTTTTGGCGGCATGGCCGAGTGGTAAGGCGGGGGACTGCAAATCCTTTTTCCCCAGTTCAAATCCGGGTGCCGCCTCAACAACAGACTTTAAATATCAAACGTAGGAAAAGACTCTTGATACTTTCTTTTCGTTATTCTAAGCCCCCGGCTCTCGAGGTTCTATTATCTAACCTAAAGTTTTGCCTATCAGATTCAAGGAAAACTTCAAGTAGTGGAGGGCAATCTGTAAATCTTTACTTGCCACTACTAATTTAGTTCCATTTACTGAGTTTTCAATTAGATTGGATAGCCAGAGAGGGAATTTAATTAATAGTTTTGGAAAGGACCTAAGATACTTTGGATATAGACTCATGAAAGTCTCGGAATGCTCAGACATTCAATAAATATTAGATTAGATTAAGAATTGCCTTTCATTTTACTTCCAAAAATAAAAAATCATAAAAGAAAGAAAAAGTCTTCTTCTTTCTACATGTGAGTCAGATTCCTTGGATACTTCGAAAAATGTCCGTTTGCTTGTGTTTACATCTTGTCGATTCTACTAGAAATTCTATAATTAAGAATAACTCATTATAAGATAAGATAAGTGGATTTTTGGAGTAGTTCGTCAATGGTGACCAAATACCTCTCCCTTTTTTTGACTCTGCACCAGTGATTTCACTATTATTAGTGAACAATAATGGAATAGTTTCTTCATATTCATAGAAATAGGGGGCAGAATTCACATGGATATAGTAAGTCTCGCATGGGCTGCTTTAATGGTAGTTTTTACATTTTCCCTCTCTCTCGTAGTGTGGGGAAGAAGTGGACTCTAGAAATACTTCTAATTGCGGTAATAATCAAACTCTATCAACCCGTATCAACTGTTTTCGTTTTCTAGACCGTTCGGCAATTTTTTTTAATATTTTTTTTTTTAGAAATTGGATGTATGTTTTATTGACTCATTTTCTATTTTTATATCAGGGTTTACACGGTTAACCATTCATGGGGTAACCCCTTTCGAAATCTGAAGAAGCTTCCATCGAATTGGGATTATCCGTATTAAATGGATCAAACAAACAAATGAAATTGAGAAAGTATGTACATACATTTCATATTTTATTTCATTTATATTGACGTTTATAAAGAAAAAGAGAGATATAGGTGGATTTCTTTATATTAAGATATTTCACTTGTATCTTTATACATTAAAATAACCATAATGGCTAGTATGGTAGAAAGAGATATCTTTCTACCATACTCATACTAGCGGGCCCCTTAGGATACTACTGAATTTAATGCATTCCTTTCATTTAAGACGAGAAATTGAAATCTTTTTTTTTTATTGTCATTGATAGTAAAATTTTATTCAAATTAATCATTTTGACTAACGGTTTTTACGTAAATTATAAGCAAAAAAGCAGTAGGAACGAGAATGAAGAGTGCAGTAGCAATAAATGCAAGAATATTTACTTCCATAATTTAATCGTTTATTATTATTATTTTTCTTTGGAATATCTCGGGATTTAATCCCATAGAGATGAGAAATCTTTCGCTTGTAAACTCACTCAGATTAATTAGATTTCGATGATATCGAATGAAAGAAATATCATGAATAACAATATCGGAGCTATAAAATCGATTCATCGTCAAGAATTTAATAGTATAACATAGGAAGATCTTTTATCCACACCGAATACATAATGAGATTCCTGATCCAATCAAAAAAAAGTTATTTATGATTCTTTTTCCCAGCTTTCCTTTCTAAAACCTAGTTGTTTATTTTCCTTGTACAATCATCTGATGAAGTATCATAAAAAACTTTTTCGACTTCGAACAAAAAGGGTTTCTAAAGAACCTTAAATAAACAATAGAAATCAATATAGAGAAAACAAGTACGAAGTTCAATTTGAAATAAAAAAAAATTGAAAGGGTTTGTCATCTTTTTGGAAAACAAAAAAAGGGAATGTGACAAAGACGAGTCCCAGTAAAAAAACGAAAATATTCAAAAAAATTAACGAGTTAATTTGTCTTACGAGTTTTTTATTCGACATCGCCTCTAATCTTTTAAAAGAGCATATTCATTAGGGAAGACGCGTTTTATCTTTATTTTTTAAAAAACCTCTTTCCTTGGTTGGATTCGAACTATTTAAAATTCCTTGACTTCACAGAAAGAAAAGTATATATAGGTACTCTTGACAAATGTATTATACGCTACCCTATTCCATTTTCCTACACGAATTAATGGGAGAGCGGTTGACAAAAAGCGGAAACTCCATACAGTATCTCTTTCTTGAAGTGTTGAGTGTTCTCAATAATTATAATTAATTTACATAAATTATAATTAATTTACATATGTCTCTCTACCCTAGTTAAAATAATCGACCCTTTCTTTTGCTTTATGAAAAAAAAAAAGAAAACAAAAAGATAAATGAAACCATTTTCATCCCCTTGCCCAGAAACAAAAAGGGGAGTTGATGTATTGAATCCGCCGGGACTGACGGGGCTCGAACCCGCAGCTTCCGCCTTGACAGGGCGGTGCTCTGACCAATTGAACTACAATCCCATGGAAATCAAGTGGGTAGCTTACATATTCCTTCTTACGATTTCATTTTAATCATTTCAATTTGAAATTCAAATTTTTGTTTTGTAACAACGAAAGTAACAAGTGATATATTGATATCTATATGGATATCACTTTAGTGAGAGCAAGACGGATTACTGGGTAATCCTTGCATTATTATCAAATCGATTGATAATCTATTTTTTACAAAAAAAATAGATTATTTTCCCGACTCTATTCATTTCGGAATTTTTTATGAAAAAAAAAATAACTAAACACAAGAAATAAAGAAAAAAGTAAAGTCGAACTATACCCTGAAATTTGACCTTTTTTTTCTTACCCTTCTCTGTCATTTATGCAAAACAAAAAGGGTTATGTAGACAGCGAATTATTGGGCCGAGCTGGATTTGAACCAGCGTAGGCATATTGCCAACGAATTTACAGTCCGTCCCCATTAACCGCTCGGGCATCGACCCAGGAAGAATCTATTCTAACTTTATGGATAATCCATGATCAACTTCCTTTCGTAGTACCCTACCCCCAGGGGAAGTCGAATCCCCGCTGCCTCCTTGAAAGAGAGATGTCCTGAACCACTAGACGATGGGGGCATACTTGCTCAACCGCCATCATACTATGATCATAGTATGATCAGTTTTTTAAAATTGTCAATATAACCAAATGGTATGACCAGCTTATAAGGTTTTTTCTTTTTTCTATAGAATTCTATATCATTTTTTTTATTTTACATTTGTATTCATATTCTAATCATAATTCTATAAAAAATCTATATATTTTCTTTTTTTTATTTGAAGTGGAAATATTATATTAAATAAAAAAAAATCTAAAAATCGTCTAGTACGGAATCTTTTCAATAAGTGATTGATCTAACATAAAAAAAAAGAAGGTTAAGTTTCATTTTTTTTACTTTCCTTCATAGATTGCCTCATCTCATTGTTAAGAAATAGTAGTATCCCTGTCTAACACTAATCCAAGAAAGTAAGCCAGAATCCATCTTCTAATTAGGGAAGAAAGGTGGGTTTATAAGTTAAGTTATCAAAATTTGCTTTTTTTTTTTAGAAAATTATTGTTCAGAGGATAATCCGTATCTCTTCATCACATGTCAAGATAAAATATCTTAGGTCTAGGTCAACTTGCTGAGTACATGTATAAATAAAATGAATTTCGTTTTATTTCTATGCGGTGGGCAATTTCAAATAAAATAATTAATTGCATGAATATTTATCAAATCCAACATTAAAAAAGCAAAAAATACCCCGTTAAGTAAAATTGAAGTAAATTCAAATTATCGTTTCTAGTTCCGAAATGAGCTACTAACCACTATGCGTCTATTGTATATATATTTAATATATATATATATAGATAGATTTTATTTACCTATCGACTCAGTCAGGAATTAAACCAAGATGGCCCTTTTAACTCAGTGGTAGAGTAACGCCATGGTAAGGCGTAAGTCAT
>NC_141890.1:42811607-42820049 GCF_030686135.1 Camelina sativa
CTATTGTTCTTGAGAAATGACCGGGTTTAGCCCATTCCTCGAAAGAAGTTTTTATGGGATCCCTATCTACCAAAATTTTGACTTCTGGTTCCGGCGAACGAATAATCATTGAGTCCTCCTCTTTCCGGACAACACATACAAAGAAACCCGCCAACAGTCACTCAAGTAATTAGTGAACCGATGATAGATATTTAGAATTTTTTTTCTTTCTCTTCTATCTGCCATCTATTCATCTATTTTCTTTAGTTATTCACTAGAGCAATTATGATCTGGAAGTCGATCTGGGGCAAGTGTTCGGATCTATTATGACATATCCATAGGGTGCTCAACGGACCCTTTTTTATAATTAAAAAAAGTTTTCGGGCCTTTACATTGGTACCCAAAGAGCTTTTTTTATAACCTAATCAAGTGTATTCATATTTATTTCAATTATTAAGTTCCGAAATGTAGCCTATTTTTTTTATAGAGAATATTATCCTATTTCAATAAACGCTTATTAGTCATTACTAAGAAACAGTCTAGTATTGATATTTAGTAATTTTCAAATATCTTTTATTGGTTTTAATAGTCGAAAAGAAAAAATAGAAAAAACTAGATATATAGATATTCTCATATTCATGTACTACTTACCCCTAGAGACTACCAGATGAAATAGAACGATTTGAGAAAAGGATATAATGAAAATTTTTTCTTTGATTGGTTCTTCTGATAGAAAAAAGGATCCGTTTTATTTGACCGAGAGGGCCAAGAAACTAAAAAACGATTAATTATAAAAATAAATATATAGAAAAAAAAAAAGAAACAAAGGGAAAGTTCTTATTCGAAGCGCCTCGTGATCGTCAACCAATTCTGTGCTTCAATATAATTACCAGGAGTAAGCGTTATAGCCTGTTTCCAATACTCAGCGGCTTGAGCGAACCAAGCCTCCGCCATTTCAGAATCTCCTTGTTGAATGGCCTGTTCTCCACGGTCGGAATAGGCGGGTCAATTCCCTCCCTGAGAACCGTACTTGAGAGTTTCCTACCTCATACGGCTCGACAACCAACTCTTTTGTTTTGGTGTACCAGTTTTTTAACTTTAACCTACTTTGAACTTTATATCTAATTGAATGTCTAATTGAATGTCTAATTGAATGAGATTTCTTATAGATATTTTGTTTTTCTTGGATTAAACAAAAGAGAGTAATTACATGAGTTTCAAACTTTCATTTTGATTTAATTAATATATTAATTAATATAATAAGTTTTATCTTTTCTCCTACCTTCAGAAAAAAAGGCATGTCCACTGTTATTAGATATTAGAATTTTCTGAAAGGTAACTATCCCGCTTTCATATAAAAATTTATATAGAATCTTTGAAAAAGACTTTTTCATACTTCATAAAAAAGAAAAAGACTTACTGTCTTTAGGATCTGATGCTACACCGCTGCTCAATACCTTAGGGGATCCACTCTATTACATAAGTAGATTCCTAAGATTTATATCATATTATGATATAAATAAACAGCTCTTGTTGTATCGGTCCAAAACCTTAACCTTTCCAATTGATCTTTACGGTGCTTCCTCTATCAATTAAATCTTTTTTTATCCATAGAAGAAAGTATTTAGGCATATCTAGTCTTCACTTCATATTTCGATCAATGAAGTTTATTTATTTGCTACAGCTGATAAAAAATCGTTTTGGACGACGCGCTTATGTAGAAAGCCCTTTTTTGTGTTTCTAGTATTTCATTGACTAGTTGTTCGTTCTTTTTTTCTATAGTGGAGATAGTCGCACGTAATGACAGATCACAGCCATATTATTAAAAGCTTGTGGTAAAAAGGGGTTTCGTTCTAATGCCCGAAAATAATATTCTAAAGCTTTGGTATGTTCCCCATTACTTGTGTGGATAAGGCCTATATTATAGAGTATATAACTTCGATCATAGGGGTCAATTTCTAGTCGCATAGCTTCGTAATAATTCTGTAATGCTTCCGCATAATTTCCTTCAGATTGAGCCGACATCCGTTACGGTCGTCATTCGCTTTAACGAATTCTCCGTTTCAGAACCGTATGTGAGACTTTCATCTCATACGGCTCCTCCTTTAGGTGCATAATGAAAATAATATATGTAAAAATGTGATGTCATTATGAACTAAGCGGGGCTAATGTTTTTACAAGAAATCCCTAGCCAACCTTCTTGCAAAAGATCTTTTCTTACTACCAAGTGGGTTCATGCTAGATAAAAATAAAAAAGGAAACTCTCAAAATTTCTTTGTTCTCAACGCCCCTAAATTTCCAGGAATGAGTCACTTCAACAGTCTTAAATGGTTATACGGGTATCCAAAGTACGAACGAGATGGATGTTTATTGTTCCAACCATTTTAATTTAATTAGTCCCAATCCCAAAGAAGAAGAAGAAAGGGAATCATTTTGAAGAAAGTTTTTGTGTTGTTGATTTCTCGGCGTAGTGCTTCTTCCCCTATGCCTCCTATTCGTATATTGTATTAGTGTAGTAGGATTGATCTGTAATACGGGAACCATAGGTAAAAACCTTTTGCTCAATACTTTCACAATTGAAGCATCTAAGGCTGCATTAATCGTGGATACATGACAGAAGGGATTGTTTTTTATATTATAAACTTCACCTTCAAAAGCGTAGATTTTTTTTCAATACTTGTTTTTCTTTCTATTCCAATCCAAATCGGCGAGAAAAAAAAGAATAATAATGATAATCAAATCGCACCATCTCTGTAATAAGTAAAAGCCTCTTTTTCTCCGGAAGTTGTCGGAATGACTCGTAATAAGATATCGGCTACAATTGTAAAGGTTTTATCAATAAAATTTCCATTTATACGCGATCTTGGCATAGGTAGTAATCCATTCTCTAACTCTTTTTATTTCCTTTACCTTTTCTTTTGTGAGAAAATTTTCTCACAAACAAAGGAATTGTATAGTACGAACTAACATAAAAGCGGACTCATAAAAAAACACCTTCTATCTACTTCCAATTTTTCCGAGGTATCTATTAACCATAATCTAAAAAACGATGAATAACTCGCTATTCACCCAGATACTCAGTCATAATCCTGATGTCGGAGAGATGGCCGAGTGGTTGAAGGCGTAACATTGGAACTGTTATGTAGACTTTTGTTTACCGAGGGTTCGAATCCCTCTCTTTCCTTACTTTCAACTAATTCACCAATCTTACGTGATTGACCACAATGTATCAAATCCAATAAAAAAGAATAGATATAAAATCTACCTTGTTTTGATTTTGAAATAGATTCTCTACTCCTAATTTCTTTCATATGGAAAATGCTGGGAAGAGCAAACAAGGGATCCAAATCCCCCTACCAATCTATGATACATGAATAGGAAAAAGATTCCTCGACAAAATCCCTTACCTTGTGCCTTTTTATTTTTAACGGCAAAGGGGAGTTGTCCGAACTCTTGTTTTTAGTAATTTTTTTTTTACTTAAGTTAGGTTTATTAAGTCTGTCGAGAGTAATATTCTACGACAAGCAATTCATTTATTTTCAAACCGACGCATTTCCTATCTATTATTTGATTGACTAACCCTTCATATTGGAATGTGTGAAGAGTCAGATGGTTTGGCAATTCTTCAGGGGCAGATGAATCAAGAAGATTTTGAACCAAAGTTCTAGAGTTTTGTTCATCCTTCACTGTAATAATATCTCGGGGTTTGCAGCGATAACTTGGTATATCAACTATACGGCCATTAACTAAAATATGTCCATGGTTAACTAATTGGCGCGCTTGAGGAATAGTCAAAGCCATACCCAATCGAAAAAGGATGTTATCCAAACGCATTTCAAGTAATTGTAGTAAAACTTGACCTGTTGACCCCTTGGCTTTTCCGGCGATACGCACATATTTAAGTAATTGGCGTTCTGTAAGACCATAATGAAAACGCAATTTTTGTTTTTCTTCTAAACGAATACGATATTGAGATTTTTTTACGGGGCGTGATTGGTTTCTAAGATCGCTTCCTGCCTTAGGCCTTTTACTAGTTAGTCCCGGTAAAGCCCCCAGACGTCGTATTTTTTTAAAACGAGGCCCTCGGTAACGTGACATAAAGACTCCTTTTTTTATTGAAATTGTACAAAACTAAATAAAATTAAAACTGAACTAAATGATAATGATAAATGACGTGAAATACACTCCAATAAACTATTGGAATACAAAGAGTAAGAAGATATATTCTCTCAATATACAGATTTTTTTTATTGTATATACAATATATATAAATCAAATAAATCACAAAAATTTTCCTTTATTTTCTTGATTTATTTTGCAAAGATCGAACTCTTTTACCCAATATATATTCCTATATGGAAGTTTATATGACATAATATAAATGGAGTGGTAACTCTTGGAAAAAGGTCCAAGAAGTCTTTTCAATCTTCTTTGATTTTGAAAGTACATTAAAAATCATGTAAAAAAACGAAAAAATATGGAAAAGCCGGCTATCGGAATCGAACCGATGACCATCGCATTACAAATGCGATGCTCTAACCTCTGAGCTAAGCGGGCTCAAATAAAATTGAGCATGCATACAAATTCACTAAACTACTAGATCATATCAATTAACTATTCTATATAATATTTTATAATATTTTTCCTTATCTATTTAGAATTAATCATATTCTATATATTCTAGAACAGAATATAGCTCAAATAAATAGTGACTATCATTAAATAAATAAAACATAACCTTACCTTAATTAATAGAATATAGCAGTATATTGACTTTCAAATTTTAATTTCATTAGTTTCTAAATAAGAAAATCTTAATTAGATCAGAAATCTTTTTTTTTTTTTCTATCTATTCTATCTATTTCTATCTATTATCTATATAGTATAGAATTATTAGAATTTCAAATTTACGAAGTAGACTTCTCATTTTTTTTTCCATTGTACATTGTACAATTCTAAGTTTCAATAATAACTTTCTTTTCATGAAAGTAAAAAAAAAAAAAAAGAAAAAGAATCGACCGTTCGACTATTTCTTAAAATTTAAGACAACGATGAGAAAAGGAAGAACATATATATGTTATGTAATATATAACCATATTGAATTGCAAATACAAAAATGATAGAATCTTTGTTGATTAGACTAAATCAATATGAATGGGGCTCAAAAAAATGAAAGAAGATAACAAAGACATAAAATAAGTATCTATAATGTAATGAATCCCAAGGTTTCGGCATAAGAAAAAACGGAAAGACAGCATAGCATAATGAGATCCTAAAAAGGGGGATATGGCGGAATTGGTAGACGCTACGGACTTAATTGGATTGAGCCTTGGTATGGAAACCTACTAAGTGATAACTTTCAAATTCAGAGAAACCCTGGAATTAACAATGGGCAATCCTGAGCCAAATCCTGGTTTACGCGAACAAACCGGAGTTTCCAAAGCGAGAAAAAAGGGATAGGTGCAGAGACTCAATGGAAGCTGTTCTAACAAATGGAGTTCACTACCTTGTGTTGATAAAGGAATCCTTCGATCGAAACTTCAAATAAAAAAAGATGAAGGAGAAAAACCTATGTTGTATAAAATTAGGTAACACAAAACGATCTCAAAAATGACGACCTGAATCTCGATTTCTTTTTTTTTATAAACAAAATCGAAATGTTGTGAATTAATTCGAAGTTTAATAAATAATATTTATTGATCAAACGATTCAATTCATAGTCTGATAGATCCTTGATGGAACTTATTAATCGGACGAGAATAAAGATAGAGTCCCATTTTACATGTCAATACTGACAACAATGAAATTTATAGTAACGATGAAAATCCGTTGACTTTTAAAATCGTGAGGGTTCAAGTCCCTCTATCCCCAGCTCTACTCCCCGAAAAGGTTGACACCTTACTTTTTTTTCGTTATTATTTATTTGAATTAGATAGAATCTATATCATTTTTCATTTTAAAACTTAGAAAGTCTTCTTTTATTTAGAAGATCCAAGAAATTCCCGGTCCAAAACTTTTTGAATTTACTACTTTTGAGTTTCTTTTCCTTGACATAGACCTAAGTCATATATTAAAATGATACTGATACTTCAGTAGATGATACTTCGGTAATGGTAGACATAGCTTAACAGCAGGGGACTCTAAATCCCTGTGTCATATCATAATGATCCTTCAGTTACTAATGGTAGATATAGCTTAATTGCAAAGGACTGTAAATCCTTGTGTCACCATTAGGAAAATGATAATGATTCTTCGGTAAATGATTCTTCGGGAATGGTAGACATAGCTTAACAGCGGGGGACTTTAAATCCTTGTGTCACCATTCGTAAAACGAGGATGATCCTTCGCCGGGATAGCTCAGTTGGTAGAGCAGAGGACTGAAAATCCTCGTGTCACCAGTTCAAATCTGGTTCTTGGCATAGGATCGATTCATTTTGATAAGTTTCTATTCTTCAAATTAAACGTATCTTTAGTAAAAAAGGTGCAATAATCCTTTATCCCCTCTCTTTTTTTGTTCATGTTGTGGATCCAGCCGTTCAAAAAGAGTGTATAATACTTTATACATAATACATATTCGAAAGGAAAGGTTAAATGAGTTCCGTTGAATCAAACAAGTAAAAAAAGGTCTATAACTATAGTATACTATAGTATCTATAGTTGAAGGGCAGAAATACCCCAAGATTCATTCGATACAATATAAATAGAATTGTATCCCCCCCTCATTTTTTGCTTTCCGATCTTATTTATTCATTCCCAGTTATGTGACTAAAGTTGACTAAGTTATGTGCGCGATACAAAGTTCATAATTCAGAACTCTTTTTTTTAGTTCATCCTATTGGCTCGGCTTTTACGAAATAAAAAAAGTATCTTTCAAATTGGAGATCAAGCTATCTCTAATAATATGAACGAGACCTCAACTCTTCTGTTTGTTTGATCTAAAAAAGAATAGAATTCAAAATATTCCGTGAAGGTCTGTAGTTCTAGAAGCTAAGGCTCATTTTTTATCATTCAATAAGCATCTTGTATTTCATAAAAATTGGGAGCAATATAATCCTTACGTAAAGGCCACCCTATCCAACTTTCGGGCATTAGGATACGTTTCAGTCGTGGATGGCTATCATAAGTGATTCCTAACATATCATAAGATTCCCGTTCTTGAAAATCCGTACTTTTCCAAACCCAGAAAACGGATGGAATTCTAGGATTACTCCTGTGAGTAAATACTTTTATGCAGACTTCTTCCGCTTGATTAACACCATATTCTATTCTCGTAAGATGATACACGCTGGCTAAGAGGCCACCTGGTGCCACATCATAGGCACATTGCGAACGTAAATAATTGTAACCATATACATATAAAATTACAGCAATAGAATGCCAATCTTCCGGCTTTATTTGTAAAGTTTCTATTCCTTGGTAATCGAAGCCCAACGATCTATGAACCAGCCCGCGTTTGGCTAGCCAAACGGACAAAGTGCCCTGCATCTTTTTTCTTTCCCCCACACCTTTTTTATATAAAATAAGTCTTTCACATTTACCATGAGTTCTAATTTATGAAGATTTTTTTCTGATTCTCTAAAAGCCTCCTTAATTAACTAATTCGTGGGACGATACTGGACTTTTGTATTTAAAAAATGTTTCAGTAGAGATCTCTGAAGTAGATGATGGTGGATAGAGTAATTCTTGATCATAATTTCCAGTATGCGGACTGCGTACAACAAAAAACTTGTGATTGGTAGTAAAACACCGATTACCCTGTTGAGGTCTAATTCGATCCTTATAGATTTCTCTAGCTATTTTCTTACGAAGCTTTGTTATAGCGTCTATAACAGCCTCCGGTTTAGGTGGACAACCCGGCAAATAGACATCTACAGGAATTAGCTTATCAACTCCTCGAACAGTACTATAAGAATCGGTACTGAACATCCCCCCTGTAATTGTACACGCTCCCATAGCAATAACATACTTTGGTTCAGGCATTTGTTCATATAATCGCACTAAAGAAGGAGCCATTTTCATTGTTACTGTACCTGCTGTTAAAATAAGGTCCGCCTGTCTAGGACTCGATCTTGGTACTAACCCATAACGATCAAAGTCAAATCGGGAGCCTATTAATGAGGCAAATTCAATGAAACAACAACTGGTACCATAAAGAAGCGGCCATAGGCTGGAAAGTCTTGACCAATTTGAAAGATCATTTAACGTAGTTGAAATAACGGAATTTTTTGTTGTTCGATCAAGTACGGGAAACTTAATGGAATTCATAATTGTTTCAATGGTTTTTTTTTTACTTTTATTATTATTATTGTATTGTACAAGTATTCGGGAAACGAACTAAGACCATTCCAATGCTCCTTTTCGCCATGCATAAACTAAACCAAGAATTAAGATAAGCACGAAAATGAAAGCTTCTATAAAAGCAGATACCCCCAGGACATCGAAACTCATTGCCCACGGATACAG
>NC_141890.1:42820149-42852181 GCF_030686135.1 Camelina sativa
ATAAAATATTACTTTACAACTTTCGAGTACTTTTTTTTTAGCTGTGTGCGTGGGAAATAAAATCAATTTTGCGGCTTCTTCTGTTATTATTATTATTTTTTTCTTTGAATAATACTGAACAGATTTAACTACATCTACTATTATTCAGTATTAAAGATACGATTTTACTTTAACCTGCTTATATATTAGCTTAAGAAGGTGCTTCTACAGGTCTATCAATACAACACGGTATCAAGCAACATTCCTTCTCCGAATGTAAACACAGTTCTCTATTTTTTTTTGGGTCAAAGCACAGTTCTCCATTAACCCGCAGTTTTATTATAAGTTCTGATTAGTAATAAAGTTTTGTCGTAACTGGTATAAGTTTTGTTGTAGTATTGTATACTGACTTTGTTATTTTTAATAAATATATCTAGATGAGTCTTATGGAAAATGAAGGCTAAGCTCAAGGAGGCATTACGGCGTTTTAGGTGTTTTTAACCTATCAAGGACATCTCATCTGGGATAAGAAGAAATAAAAATATTTTAGAAAATTTATTTCACATCATTTGTGTAATTTCTTGTTTTTATGCATTACTGTAATATTTTAATATTTGATTATCTAATTTGATTATCTATAATAAAATGAGTTATGTCTTTTACTTTTGAATCATGAAGATGTATATTTTAATTTAGGAAAAAAAAAATAAATAATATGAAATTAATAGCTAATGTGCCTAACAAATGATATAGCAAAATACTGTGATTAAAATTTAATGTTGTAAATGAATTGCATCTTACGAATATGCAATGGAACTAGGCACGAAAATTTGCAACAATAATTGTTTCATATTTATTTATGACGATTTTTGGTTGCACCAAAACATCATAATTATACAACTAATTTTTCTGTATAAATAACGTTACAATATTACAAATATAATATTATTTGCTTATTGTTTTATGTGGCAATAAGTTGCAACCATTTATAATTGCAAATGTGTATCATAATTATGTGACAAATTTATTATGATTATAAGTTATATTAATATGACATATCTAACAATAAATTAGTTTATTGTAAACTTTGCAACATATGTGCAACATATGTAAATTTGCAAAATCCAATAACAACAAACAAAATGTGTCTCAATTTTGTTGCAATATCATGATTTACAACGATATATTAAATAATTGCAACAAATTTCGATGTTGTAAAATGACTATTTTCTTGTAGTATTTTAGTGCGTATAACACAGAGGTTACAGTACAAACTTCTCTTTTCTTTTATATTCATCACAAGAATATCGGTTATTCCAATTTTCTATTCCCTCTATTCCTAAAAAATTGATGTTTAGAAGTTTTTACACATTTTAAAAAAAGATCATTGATTACCCCCCTACTTCCTACCTAGTTTAAATATATTTTTTTGTTTAACTAAAAATATATTATTTAATTTAAATTAATAACAATCAAAATTTTAAATATTTTTAATGATTATTTTTTGAAATTTACAAAACATCAATTTTTCTGAAACAAAAAAATATTTCAAAATATTAATATTTATGGGACAGAAGAAATATACGAAATACGAAAGTACGATCACAGCTCTATATAATACTCTAGCTTTAATAAACTGGCTTTTAACTCCCTTTTATTTTATTTTCTTTTATTTGTTTCTATAGTAGTGAAGTAGCATATTAACTGCTGTGTGCTTCTAGTACGCGACAATTGTCATTCATGCATGAAATCGAATTCAATTGTATACGGTCGGTTCTTTTTCCCATAGTCACTTAGACCACCGATTCATCTTCACCAACCACGAAGATCCAACGGTTAGAGATGGGACTATAATATGGGTGTTAATTTGTGAATTCAGAAAAGTGGGACTATAATATGGGTGTAAAAATATAAATTTTTGTTAACTTTTTTGATAGACCGTACAAGTAAACACTATTTATATATTTCCATAAACAGCAAAGAAGTTTCCAAAAGGAGACGAAGATAGTAACGGCGTTGGAAGCTATGACGGCGATTCCAAACGTCGGACGGAAACCGTCACCGTTAAAGGTGGCCAGACTGGAAGCGGAGGAGGCTCGTCTGACGACGACGTCGTTTCACCAACCAAAGAAGAAGCTGATGCCGTTAACTTAACCGACTCGTCGTCGCCAGTTAGTTTTTCAAAATTGCACGAGATAGGTCTAATAACGCCGTTTCTGAGAAAGACGTTTGAGATCGTCAATGACAAAGTAACAGACCCGGTTGTATCATGGAACCCGACCCGTAAAAGCTTCATCATCTGGGATTCTTACGAGTTCTCAGAGAATCTCCTTCCTAAATACTTCAAACACAAGAACTTCTCAAGTTTCGTCCGCCAGCTCAACACCTACGTAAGGATAAAACGAATTTTTCTTGGTTTTTACTTTTTAGCTATGTTTCTTGTGTCGCAAGCTTTGTAAATTAAAGCTAGGGTTTTGTAGGGGTTTAAGAAGGTAGATTCAGATAGGTGGGAGTTTGCTAACGAAGGGTTTCAAGGAGGTAAGAAACATTTGCTTAAGAACATCAAAAGGAGGAGAAGCAAAAGTAAATGTAACAAGGAAGCGAGCACCACGGGGTTGAAGAAGGCAGAGACAGAGGCTGAGTCACTGAAGGAGGATCAGAACTGTCCAATAAGATTGGAGGTGTTGAAGTTGAAACAACAACAGGAAGAGTCTCAAGATCAAATGGTCACTGTGCAAGAGAAGATACACGGAGTCGAAACAGAACAAAGACATATGCTAAGCTTCTGTGCAAAGTTGGCCAAAGATCAAAGATTTGTTGAGAGGCTGGTGCGGAAGAGGAAAATGAAACAACAGAGAGAGCTCGAAGTAACTGAATTCGTGAAGAAGTTGAAGTTGCTTGACGATCAAGAAACTCAAAATAACTTGGTGGATGTGGAAAGTCAGCTGATAATTAGAGAATTTATGGCCATGGCTGCAACAACACAACCAGATCATGAGTCTGACATTTCCATGAACAATAATCAAAGTGGGAGTACGAGATGTCAGCTTAACACAGAGGACCTACTTGTTGACGTTGGTTCAATGGGTGGAAAGAAGATTGATGTAGATGTAAATGGGAGAATCGAGTAAAACAAAAAATATAGAAGGACTTGTACAGAGTTGTCTGGATTATACTGTTAGCTCTTGTAAAATGTGTAGCTCTTTATTCCGTTAACACTTGATTGCGTTTTGAATAATGGTTGATTTTATAGTGTTAATTCTAGGTTTTTATGATCTACAAGGTTTGAAATACAAAAGTTCACAAATCCCACTCTAGTCTTTATGTGGAAGCAAAAAGTAAATTAAGTTCGGGCAACACAATAAAGAGGAAAAAAAAGGAACCTGTCAGACCATAATCTTGATTCTTGAAATAGCTAGGTTGATGAGGTTTATTACTTACCCTTTTTCCAAGATGATCATATGGCTCGGAACAACAAAACAAAACGAACCCATAAATGTGAAAATACTTAGATGGTGGATGCAAATTTACAATGAACAATTAGAATCACACAAGATAATGTTAGCCTAACATTCCTGGTAACTAAAACTGCGGGTTTTTTCCGAGATAAATATAGTATTAAAAAATATTGAAATTTGTAAACGTCATGGAAGTTTATTTGTACATAAACCTTGTTAGAGATCTTTGTTTCAGTTTACGAAGTTTCTTGCTATACAATCAACCTATGGGTTCCATATGGAACAAAGATAAATCCACATGTAAATAAAATTGACATGTCACATGTAATCGAATAGCTTCTGTTCGCAATTTAGACACGCCCAAAGTAGTAAAGGAAAAAGATTTAGGGGATGAAAAAAAGAGCCTGTCAGACCGCCGTGCGACCACCCCGGCAAGGTAGAACCGAGCCGAGTAACGATCCTCTACAGGACCGGATGCGTCCGAGGACAGATCGTGGCCGTGTTAATCACGCTCTGATCGCACGGTCATGGTTCATCAACCAGGGTTAAGGGCCCGTCTCCTAAGAAATCAAGGAAACAGAGGTACGAGCCTATAGAACAGATCCTGTTCAAGTAAGGTCGTGACCATTGCTACTTCCTCGCCATATATAAACAAGAATCATTCTCACTAACCCACCGGTGTGGGATAAAAAAATCAGCAAGTCAAAGCAACCAAAACTAGGCCTAATTATAAATAAAGCCCATTTATATTCAAACTCTTATAATTAGTCAAATGCATTGGATTGTTACATATTTTGACCCTAGAAAGAGTAACATAGCTATTTACTGCTTCGAATCAATCTTTTCCCGGTTTTTGCCTGTTTTGGATAAAGCGGATTTAAGTGTTGTCTAAACATTTCAAATTCATCCCGATCTCTTACAATTAGTCAAATGCATTAGAATGTTACATATTTTGACCCTAGAAAGAGTAACATAGCTGTTTACTGCTTCAAATCAATGTTTCCTCTCGGTTTTAGCCTGTTTTCTCGGCTTAAGCTTGTTTTGGGATAAAACGGGTTTAAGTGTTGTCTAAACACTCGAAAGTCAACCCAAACTCTTATAATTAGTCAATGGAATTGGATTGTTACATATTTTGACCCTAGGAATTGGTTGAAAACATTGCTTGGATCAACACGCCACGTCAGCATCACTTCCACATGTATGTATGTATCGATCATCGTCTCTCTCTTTGACTCTGTGAAGAAGCCATGGAAGAAGAGAAGAAGAAGCTTGAAGAGTTAAAGTATCAATCAGGCTTCGGCAACCATTTCTCATCGGAAGCGATCGCCGGAGCTTTGCCGTTAGATCAGAACAGTCCTCTTATTTGTCCTTACGGTCTTTACGCCGAGCAGATCTCCGGTACTTCTTTCACTTCTCCACGCAAGCTCAACCAACGAAGGTTCTTCCGTTTACTCTTACGTATCTTCGGTGTTTTTTGATTTTGTAAATTTTGATGATTTTTCGTTAAAAGTTTTGATCTTTTTCCATCTTTGTTCAGTTGGTTGTATCGGATCAAGCCATCGGTTACACATGAACCGTTCAAGCCACGTGTACCAGCTCATAAGAAGCTTGTGAGTGAGTTTGATTCATCGAACAGTCGTACGAATCCGACTCAGCTTAGGTGGAGAGCTGAGGATATTCCTGAATCGGCTACTGATTTCGTTGATGGGTTATATACTATTTGTGGAGCTGGAAGCTCGTTTCTTCGCCATGGATTCGCTATTCACATGTATAGAGATCTCTTGTGCTAGTTGATTTTGGGGGTTTGGTTATAGTCTGGTTTTAGATAAAGTAAATGATCTTTGATTCATTTTTTGTTGAAGGTATGTGGCTAACAAAGGAATGAAAGACTCTGCCTTTTGCAACGCTGATGGTGACTTCTTGTTAGTTCCTCAAGTAGGAAGTAAGTTTAGTAGTTCATTGTTTATAAAGTTCACATCTTTTGGTATGGAATTTAAGATGAATCGTTGGTGTGTTTAGTTTAGTAAGTTATGTATAAGCAACGGATTCAAGATCTTTCCTTGATTGATTCTGATGTTCTGAGTGGGTGTTTAGGGCTATGGATTGATACTGAGTGTGGAAGGCTATTGGTGTCTCCTGGTGAAATTGCTGTCATACCACAAGGATTTCGTTTCTCGGTAGATTTACCAGATGGGAAGTCGCGAGGTTATGTTGCTGAAATCTATGGGGCTCATTTTCAGCTTCCTGATCTTGGACCAATAGGTACTCTTGAGTTCTTGTAGATTCAACCTGAATAACCTGGATTGTGTTTATAAGGAATTGTATCGTTGGATATGTACAGGTGCCAATGGTCTTGCTGCACCTAGAGACTTTCTTGCACCAACGGCATGGTTTGAAGATGCATTGCGGCCTGACTACACCATTATTCAGAAGTTTGGTGGTGAACTCTTTACTGCCAAACAAGATTTTTCTCCATTTAATGTGGTCGCCTGGCATGGCAATTACGTGCCTTATAAGGTGAATACATGTGTATTGAGGGCATATAAGCTTTTGAAAAATCAACACACTTTTTGTCTAAAGATATCATTTCCCATCTGCAGTATGACCTTCAGAAGTTTTGCCCATACAACACCGTCCTCTTAGACCATGGAGATCCATCTATAAATACAGGTTGGTGGTCCTCTGCACTAAATCTATTCTTATTTCTGTTTCGTTATGAGTAGGTTACTGGTTCTTTGTTGTAAATCACACTCACTCTTTGGGGGAATTATTGTACTCTCAGTTCTTACAGCACCAACGGATAAACCTGGTGTGGCCTTGCTTGATTTTGTCATATTCCCTCCTCGATGGTTGGTTGCTGAGCATACTTTTCGACCTCCTTACTATCATCGTAACTGCATGAGTGAATTTATGGGTTTAATCTACGGTGCATACGAGGTAAACCGCATCAAGATCCTGCTTCTGCAAATCATTCGCTTAACTACTGAAATCTGTAAACTGACTTAACAATTCACAGGCCAAAGCTGATGGATTTCTCCCTGGCGGTGCAAGTCTTCATAGCTGTATGACACCTCATGGTCCAGATACTACCACATACGAGGTATCAGTTCATTTTCTTCGGAGATCATATTGATCCCCTGAATGTGAAATACAATTCAAGTCTGAAGTATTTTTGTAATTATTTTGTAGGCGACAATTTCTCGTGTAAATGCAATGGCTCCTTCTAAACTCACAGGTACAATGGCTTTCATGTTCGAATCAGCCTTGATTCCTAGAGTCTGCCATTGGGCTCTGGAGTCACCTTTCCTCGATCACGACTACTACCAATGTTGGATTGGCCTCAAGTCCCACTTCTCACGCATAGACTTAAACAAGACGAATGCTGAACCAACAGAGAAAGAACCACGAGCTTCGGTGTAAAGAAAACACTTCACACTTTCAATACCCAGTCTGTACAGGCCTTCACCATATACATGTATAAGAAAGCATACAACAAGAACATATGTAATTAGTAGGTAGTTTCTTCATATCACTTTAGTTACATCGTAATGTACTCTGAAGCTAATATGACTGTGTTCGTTTAGATATTAATGAATACATAACCGTGGCAATTACATTCAGGCCACAACATCAGTCAGTTTCACTTTCATCTTCATGATACCTACTTGCACTAAGATCTCTTTCTTCGACTGTTCTACTTTCAAAACAGTCGCTTTTTTGCCAAGAGAAGAAACAAACACCGAGCTACCAACTTCAGGAACCTTTTGAGCCGCAGCTTCTGTTAATACAGAAACATGGTTCAGATTCGAAGATCATAACCAGACAATAGCTATATTTTAAAGGGCTTAAACTTGTTTAAATACCAGAAATTGGTCGTCTCTCTACCACAGATGATGAACGAATCCACTATCTTCATCATTTGTCTTTTCGACTTTTGTTTGGAGTTGTGTAGCTACCTTTGACTGAGAAGATTGTGCAGCAGATGAACGAAACTGTTGCAATGTTCTGCGAAGTGTAGAACGAGTCATCGAACCAGCCTGAGTTAGTTCTCGTCTCAATTGTCGTCTCTCTTTAGCGGCATGGTCGTTAATGTTCTTTTGCGCTGTGAGTAGATTCTCATGAAGCTCTCTTGAGAGCCTAGAACGAAAAAACAAAAGAAGAAAAGCATAAAGTTGAAGCTCATAGTTCCTGACTCTGAGGTCTTAAAATTCTAATCACTTTTAGATCTTCAGTAGTTTAATCTCTTCAATAATCATAGATTCGTACCTTATATAAACACGTGCCTCATTCAAAAATCTCTGATATTCCTGCTTGTACCGTTCCATGTCAAGTATGACCCCATTGATCTCAGCACTTGCAGAGCCATAAAGTTCACGAGCACCCTCGATAATATCACATGGAAGCCCCAACCTTTCGGCTATGTTTATTGCATTCGAACGACCTGACAATCATTTTTCAATGTGGGTTGGTTAAGCATATTAACTCTGATTCAATTTTAGGGGTAAACAAATCGATCATTAAAGAGTCTAGATGAGCATGTAGCTAAAAACCTGGTACTCCCCATAAGATTTTGAAAGTGGGTTTTAAGTTCAGGTCATCAAACTCCATGCAAGCATTCTCAAAAGCAGAATTGCTACAATAGATGCAGAAAGAAAAAGAAGTTAATACTCTTTAAACCCTTGGGTAATCCGAGAAAAATGGCAGGTGAATTTAAAAACCTGTATTTAAGCGTCTTAAGTTCTCCGTGGTGTGTAGTTGCCATAGTGAGTAGAGAACCGCTTTCTGCAAAAGATTCAAGAATTGCCATTCCTAATGCAGCTCCTTCAAGCGGATTTGTTCCAGCTCCAACCTGTTAATAGCGCAAGAGTTCAAAACATATTCTTGCAAGTAACAGTTTTCCCATTATTTTCCCTTTTTCAAGTAATGGCCAGTCTTTTAACTTACTTCATCTAACAACACAAGTGATCTGCTTGTTGAATGTGAAAGAATTTCCTGCAAGTCAATCAATCAGAGTAAAAGACACATAAGTTGTATACATATTAAGAGAGTTACATCTTCCAAACTGATTAAACAATCATTCGAAACCGGATAGAAGTTTTACCAAAACTGATAAATTAAGCGAGTTCAAATTTCATAAGAATAAAGTGTTTTACAGTTGCCGAAAAAGGGCACAAAAGGAGAAATCTATTGAATGTATAAAAGTTGTGACGACAACAGAGAATCAGACTTACACTAATTTGCTTCAAATGACCAGAAAAGGTAGAAAGTGACTGCAGCAAAGATTGTTCATCACCAATATCAGCATAAATGTTGTCAAACCAAGGTATGCGTGCAGATTCAGTTGCTAGAACATAAAGACCTACAAAAACCATTACAATCTTTTAATTGATATGATGTTAAGTTACTCAAATCTCTCACTCTCTCCCAAGGGCTTTATATCTTTGGTGGAGTTTTTAATTCACAGAAGATACTGTAAGTTTCATATGTCTTACCTGATTTTGCCATCATCGCAGCGAGTCCAACTGATTTCAAGCAAATGGTTTTACCTCCTGTGTTTGGGCCGGTAATAACCAAAACCTTAGTGCCTTTAGAGATCTGGAAATCAGCTGGAATTGGTGGAGCTCCTGAGAAGACCGTGTCTGCCTGAAAAATCAACCATGTATTTATTAACAACTTCGGCTAAAACGCATCATCAATCTACTCAAATGATCATAGCATGAGAAACTTACTGTTTTATGATATTTTACAGTCTCCCGCGTCTTTCTTATGCTTTTCTTGTGTTGGTGAAGCAATAGAGGATGATAACATCTAGGTAGATACAGCAACCATTCTTTTCTAGAAATCGATTCTTCGCTGGATAAGTTACTCTCCGGTGAGTTTTCTCCACCAGACAAAGATTCAACCCCATCTTCAGGTGGCAAGTATATATCAGGATGTGCACCACCATATGCACTACTGTAAGTTGCTCGAGCGTTTATCTGGCAGGAAAAAAACACTCATGTTTGGAAGGTCATGTTGCTGGGATTTGTTTTGCTTCAATGAAAAGAGAAATGGTTGGTAGTTTTAAGTATACACTTACCACATCCAGCTTAATGGAGTAGTTCAACACCACCTCGATATCATAAAGATCAACGTGCATCTGTTTTGCTTGCATCAAATTGAACAAAAATGTCAACAAGCAGAAAACAATAAGAATGAAAGATACAGAATTCTAACTTTAAGAAATTTATACTCAATTACCTTTTCAGTAAGCATTGAAAGAATTTCTGCCTCAGCCTTGGCAACTGATGCTCTCGCACTTTGAAGGTCATCGTTCATAGAGACTGCAGCTATTGGCTCCGCCGCAGTCCCTCCACCTGAACCACTGTAACAAATATTACCTTCAAGAGACAGAATCTGAAAATAAATCACTAAAGGAGAAGCATAACTTCTCAAGAAATTGGTCAATGGTAATGAAACTCTTTCTTAATAATCTGGAATTCTGAATCTTCTTTGCTAACTGAAATCTAAAAGTTCAATTTTACCTGGAAAGCAGAAGACCATTAACAGAAGTTAGTTGATTTGAGCTCATTTGTATACACCATCTTCCATCAATTTCAGCCGCTACCTGGAATATTATTTATATAATTACTAGGGCCAACGTCAGAAAATGAAGAATTGTTCCTTTACCTACACCGCCAAGTAGAGTGGTCCATGATCCTTATATATTACCCAAGGAATGTGGGATTCTAATAGGCCTCCTCGAGATGTGGGTGGGAAACGGTCCAACGGGAAACAGTCCAAGCCCAACATCTCGGAAATACAACAAGACATGCGGGCTACATAGGTAGAAACCATTTCTTTGTGGGAAATTGCTTGTTGGACCTAACCATGGGCTCTGATACCATATTAGGAATTATGAACATCCAACCCAAAACCAATTGGCAATGAGTGGAGTGGTCCATGATCCTTATATATTACCCAAGGAACATATCCCAACCGATGTGGGATTCTAATACTTACCATGACAGATTCGTCACTTTTTTGGCTCCTTATAATAGCATCAATCAGTTGCTGCAGCTGCAAGGAGACATCAGGAAGGTTTCAGACAAAATAACTTTAAAATACATCTTCTCAAAACATGTTTATAGTAACCAAGATGTATTCAAAGAGCTAAGATATCAAAGAAACTCAAAAACAGTTTTGACATTCTTCAATTTACAGTTACAAAGAAAAAACGAAATTGACCTTTCTTTCAAGTGTCTGCACACGTTCACGTGATTGTTTCAGGGCACTACTCTGAAACAATAAAAGATAAGTTCAACATAATGATCATGCTTCTTGACGACAATGTAGTCATTAGGGAGACAAAAGAACAAACCGCGGAGTCTTTGATTCTACCATCAGGATCTATAACTTGTTCAACCAACTTGACAAATGATCTATTTATCACAGGGTGCATTATCTGCAAGAGAGTTAAAGAACACACAAAGACAATATGAGAGGGATGCACCACAATGCTGAAGTTAAAAAAAGTATCAAAAATTTGGAGAGAAACTGCAAATACCAATTCAGATAAAGGCATAAACCGTTTGTACAAATCTCCATCTTGCTTAATAGAAGCTTTCAAATCAAACTGCAAATTATCGAAGAAACGAAGAAGAGAAGCCACTTCAAGTGCTTGATCTGCTCGTAAAGAAAGCCTCCTCCGAGCATGACGAACTCCCGATTCAACCTTCACAATAACAAATTAAACAATTCAAAACTATACAAATTCATAAAAAGAAAATCACTTTAGAGATTTGAGGATGATGAAAATATTTACAAGAGAGATATGAATGCTGGAGAGGTCAAGACAGAAGGAACCATGTTGAAGCATTTTAATGGCGGCTTCTGTTTCATCCAAAAGCTTCAAACTTTCATCGAAACTCTGGTCAAGAGACCAAAGCTTTTTCTAAAAAAAACAACCCAACACTGTCTATGTCAATTCATAGCAGAGGAAACATCCACGGGTAGCTACATATAGAAGAAAACCCAAAAAGAAATAAAAATCAAACCTTTGTAGCTTCGCGACCTAGAGAAGTACGAGCAAAAGAAGCGACAACATCGCAGAGCTTGTCCCATTCCAACACTCTCAAGCTATCGACTTGAGATTTTGATTTCGATCGGCAAACAAGAGTCGGAGGAGATGATGAAGAAGAGATTAAACTCAGATTAACAACACTGTTTTCTGTTTCCAATTGAGTCTCTAATCACTAGGCCACAGTTGCAGTAGGCTACGGATAAAGTCTGCATTTTTATTTTTTTATCCTTAGGTTTTCAGAGAAGAAGAATTGTAATAATCCAATTTCAATCAACCAAAAATTTCCTAATTTCCATCATATTCGTGAAACCTTATCTCTTTGACTTGTGATGTTATATATTCCTTCCGTTTTAAAATATAAGATGTTTTAACTAAAACACGTAGATTAAAAAGCTTTTACTTTTAATAAGTTCAACTAATCAGAAACAATACTGCACAATATAAAATATTCTCTCCGTTTCAAAATATAAGATGTTTTAGAGAAGTTTTTTTATTTCATAATATAGTATGTTTTCAAGTTTCTATGCAACTTTTAGATTAGTTTAGTATTTTATATTATGCAGTATTATTTTTGATTGATTGAACTTGTTAAAAGTAAAAACTTCTTAATTTGGGTGCTTTAGTTAAAACATCCTATATTTGAAACAAAAAAAAAATTTCTAAAACATCTTATATTTTGAAAGGGAGGGAATATGTTTTTGGAACTGAGAGGAAAAGAGAAGAAGGTCACACAAGTCACAAATCACAACAAGTCTATTGTTTCATAAGGTACATGTGATTAACAATAACAATACAACAGTGGTGGGTTAACATATGGGATATTTAGAGATTTTTTTGATTTACAACGGTATTTTGGGGGTTTTGAGAATTGAAAATGAATTTAATCAAAGAGTTACAAGAGGCTCTTCGTTGGTTTTGGTGGTGTCATTGGCAGCTGTAGCCTCCTCTTGTTTTGTTGGCTCAGTCTCCTTAACAGTTTCGACGACAGCTTCTTCGGTCTTCACCACCTCTGGGGGCTGGCTCAGCTTCTGCAGGCTTGGCGGTTTCAGCCTCGGCAGGCTTGGCTGGTTCTTCCTCTGCAGGCTTGGCTGGCTCAGCTTCCTTCTGTGTCTCTGCTACATCTTCAGCAGACTCTTCCTTCTTCTCTGCGACAACTTCATCTGCCTTCTCCTGTTAATCAACCGGGAAAACGAAATGACAAAAGAATCACACACCATCATCAAACCATAGACAAAAATGGATAAGAGGCGATTGTCTCTAATGAAATTGAACTACAAACCTGAGCTACGGTCTCGGTTTCAACATTCTTGGACTCGACGACAACGTTTTCAGTGGTGGCAGAGGTTTCAAGGATATTAGACTCCTTAGGTTTGCTCGCACAGCCTCCCATGGTGTTTAAAGAAAAGAAATTGGTTTGAAACAAAAACAAACAAACAAATTTACACAATGGGAAAGAACTGTGGAGCTACAAAAAATGAAACTCCTTTTTCTGATTCCTTTCAAGAAGCCAAAACTGTTTTCTTATTTTCCTTATTAGAGGCTGAGCGAATGTAGCAGAAGACAACAAAGAGATATATATAGTGGTTTATACGGAACAACCAACACAAAGCTATTTCAGGAAAATGACTAAAAACATTTCATGTCACCGTAGATTCTTTAAGGCTCTTCCCTGTCAACGACCTATTCTACAGAGAAAAAAAAAAATAAACCTCATTCTCAACCGCTCTTATGTTTTTGGTTTTTAGGCCAAAAACTCTTCCTGTGCCAGATAGACTCTCGAGTCTCGACCATAACAAGAGTGGGAAATTGAAATAAAGAAGCAAACACTAGGACCAAAATCTGGTGGAAAACCTCTTTTAGACAATTGAGTTTAGATCTGTTTTCTAGTTTGCAAAATGGTTGGTTATAAGGTAAGATAACTGTTTCATATATGAAAAGAAAAAAAAAAAAAAACTGATAATGGCTATAAGCCTTCACATTTCAAAAGAATTTGTTCACTAGGTCAGCTACCATAGCTTCTATTCAAGTTTGCCGCTGCTGCATTATCCGTGAAACCACTGTTGGGACCATTCTTGACAAGGGATTTGTACATTGTTAAAGCTTGAGCGATCATGCTACCAGGGTTGTCAACAGCACTCGGAAGCAGCAATGTGTTACCCTAACAACAAATATAAAAACTCTATTAGATAATCCCAAGGGAGGACGAGATTAGAAAGCAGATGAGATCAAGTAAAATGTTGTATTTACCTTTTTAGCAATGTTGCCAAAAGCATTAATGTATTGCTCCGCAGTTCTCAAACTCGCAGCCTGCACCACGATTTTAAGCATATGAGGTCTCAATTTGGAAAGCAAAACAAGTAAAACTTAAAGTCAGCATTTGCAAGTCCAATAAGCCACTGAATCACTACTCAAAGTCAGGGAGAATCAGTCATGGGAAAACAGGGTTAGATGACAATGCATTCACATTTGAAGGGTTAAGTAGCAATAAACACCTAAGTGATCAAGTTAAAACTAACAATCTGATAAAACAGTATTAACACCTAAGTGATCAAGTTAGTTTATTTATCTCAAAATTCTGGAAATCATGCTTAGAAACCACTGCTTGATCTAATGAACTCACCTCCATTCCACCAGTTGCCTTGAGGGATTGAGACACCATGGCCAGTCCATCAGCTGTTGCTTGTGCTCTAGCTAATATTGCTTCGGCTTCACCTGGAGAGCATACAGCACAAATAAAGAAAACGTTAGTATGAAATAAACAGAGTCAGTTATGATGAGTTTAACTGACAAATGGCTCCACGTCTTAGTAATATGAGTTCACGTTTTTCAAACTTAGTATGTTTACTAAATACTAACCCTGTGCTCGATTGACTTGATCCATCCTTGCAGCTTCTGATTCCAAGATTACAGAACTTTTCTTACCATCAGCTCTATTAATATGGGCTTGCCGTTCTCCTGTTAAAGTTAGTATAGCAGATTATGAGAAACAAATTGAGCAGGCTTATTGTTTTCTCATTGTAAATAAATCAAAAAAGGGAAATGGGTAGCTTTGAGCCAAGAATTTGAACGAAATTAGCTGTAGCAAACATAGTTCAATCCCAGAACATAAACTCTCAAGGATAAGCCACGCAAATTTACCTTCAGACTCAAGAATCTGGGCTCTCTTTCTACGTTCAGCTTCAGCTTGCATTTCCATAGCAACTCTCACTCCATTAGGAGGCATGATATCCCCTGGATATACATGTATTAGAAACAAGGCCAAAAGGGTATCCAGCAAAGATTCAACAGAATTAATAACTCACTGATCTCATAACGAAGGCACTGAAGACCCCAATCTTGTGCAGCAACATTGATGGCTTCCTGCAAGAGTAATTCATTTCAAAATTGTTCAGATGCTTCTGATATCCAACACATAAACTACAAACGCATAATGCATTCCAGAACACATCAACTACAATGCTCTTATCTTAGAAATGTAAACTCAAACTCATATAGCCAGCTATCATGAACTGAACAACACAGTTAAACAATCTGAACTTAATCTTAAGTAGTAATATAAGACCCACTACAGATGCACATTAACATCAATGACTATGAACTATCAAAGGACCCCAGTTTTCAATTTGAAACGAACATCAAGTACATTAAAAGCAAACAACCAAAAAAACTGAACCAGAAGCAAAGAGAACATACCACAATTTTTTCATTTAAAGTGTCTCGTTCCTCAAAAGTCTTGTCAAGAGTAATTTTCCCAAGCTCACTACGCATTGTAGTCTGAGCCAACTGGGACAACAGCATAGATTGGATTCTCAACACCATAAGAGGCCAACTTAGGATCCACAATCTGCAAAGAAACTCAAAGATCAATAAACAATTTAGGAAGAATATCAAAATTTATAACAAAAAATTGGAAACGAAGATAAACACCTTAACGTATAGAACACCATCGATGTGAATGCTAAACGTTATCCTTTGTAATCGCAGTCTGATTACCAATAGGAATGGCTTCCTCCTTTAGAGAATGAACATAAGCAATACGATCCACAAGCGGAACGAGGAAGTGAATCCCCGACTGCAAAGTCTTGACGTATTTACCAAACCTCTCAATCACACAAGCTTTCCTCTCCGGCACGATTCTGATCCCCCAGTTAGACGGCGGATTAATGTGGTAGCTACACACAAACAAATTCCAGCGAAGATCCGTTAAATCAACCTAACCTAACCAATCAAATCCCAAAGTTTCTTCTACTACTGAAATCGGAATTCCACAGAGCGTATATAGGTTTAAAATACCTGTCGTAAGAACTGCTGGGTGTGAGGAGAAGTTGCGAACGCCGGAGAACTGTTGCGGCAGAGCAGCTCCGGAAGATTGATGAAGAAACCTGGAGGCAAAGGATTTCGACGGAGACGGTGACGGCTTCTTGATTTGGTAACTACAAAAATAAAATAAAAAACGAAATCAACACAAAAATCCGAAGAGGTTTTCACAGAATGTATACGAAATCGTAAGACTGAAACGAACTTGGTGAGAGGACTTCCGGTAGAGCTGAAAGTTACGGACGGAGGTGGTAGTGGAGGCGGCGGCGAGTGACGATAGTATCTTGGGAATCAGCAGGCGGAAAGCATAGGGAGGAATTTGACGGCGGCGGTGTAACCACCGGATCTTGCAAGCGCGAGCTGACTCATCTTTGAAGGAGCTGTTGTAACAAACTCTCTCTGAACTTGAACTTGGAGAAGGGGAAATAGAAGAAGAAAAAAAAAAAAAACCCCTTTAAATCTTTTTTTTTTCAATTGTTTGTGTCTTTCTTCAAGCTCTTTTTAATTTGACGGGTTGACTTATTCTATACTAGTTATAAGAAAAAAATTACTTGGAGGAGAAGCGGTTTAAAAAGTGTCAAGTAAAAAAAAGTATATACGTCGGGAAAGGGTCAAAAGAGAGATTGAGCTTCTTTTTTTTTATTATTATTCTTGCTTAACACGAATTTGTTAAAAAGGCTATAAACCCTAAGACTTTGATGAATAAACCTGTATTATGTTGTCTAATTATAAGATTACGACATGTAAAAAATTTTAAAGATAAGATTTGTCACATGTGTTTCCTTTCTAAAAAAAATGGCAAGTTATTATGATTTTTGTAAGATTAAAAATTTATATACATGGTTAAAATATAAAATGACTAGATAAATCCCAGCTATTTGTGGATGATATAAAAATTTTAAATTCATTTAATTTATAGAATATAAAATTTGAAAATTAAATTAAATCATCCATATAATTATATAGAATAATATTGAATACACTATCAAATCATTCACCGACTGAAAAATTTAATAACATTACATTAATTTTTTATTTTGATTCTCACAATTTTCTTATATTATGTTAACTACTAATTTTAACACATCAAATTTTGTATACTTTAATCACTTTTGTGTATAAACTTGTTTTTACTATATGTATATAACAAATAATAACTGTAATTAAATTGCAGATAATTTTTTATTAATTGCACATTTTTTCATTATTAATTGTACATTTTTCCTACTAAATTAGTAATTTAATAGATAATTTTTTTATTAGATTTAGTCATATAGTAGATTACTTTTGGTTTTATATACTTTCAAAATATTAATTAGAATTCTTTTATTTTTACGATTTTTTTTATTTTTCTTATAATTTTAAAATAAAAAATTATTTTCACACGTGTCAAAATATATGGATATACTTTAACACATGTTATGATTATATAAATTACTAATTTTTGAAAACTAATCTTTATATAGTGATTTCAGTTCTATCTTTCATTTGGGGGACCTTCTTGACTTCATGATCAAGTGAGAGCTGAGCTTTGTTAGGTTGTTTCTTTTTTGTTTTTCTTTCATGTTAGCATTTGTTTTTACTCTGTTTAAACTCTATTTTGAGATTCTTTATATAGTAAGACATATAACAAGAAGGATATGAGATTCTTTAGATCTTGTCATAATTACGGTAAGTAAAGAATTATAGTTTCCGTTTTTGGAAATGTGTTTGAACATTTTGGTAATCTAGAGAAAGTTGGAATGTTAGATTACCGTAGTTACGAACATAACGAAAATTAAACTAATATATATTAAAAGTTTTCTTTCCTTTTCTCTTTTTTTCTATGAATTAACAAATTTTTAATGCTTAAACGTGGTAAGAAAGTTGTTACTATTTACATTTTCAAAAAAAAGAAAAAAATCAATAGGTCACACATGTTCGAATATGGTTTTGGATGGACACTAATATAAAATAGTATCGTCGGTCCAAAAGATGTTCAAGACTACTTCAAGCCCATAATATATAATTTAAGCAACACCTTTTTCTAATATATAAATTTTGTTTAGAACTGATTCGATGATGTACTTATCACCAAATAATTAGTGGAATTTTTGTGAGACCAGATTTATATGATATTTTTGGCCAATCCGTAAGTAATGTACTAACACATACATGCCCAATATGCAAAAAAGCAACATCAGCCTCTTGGCACTTACTTATTTAGTCTCTTTACCAACCAAATGCAAACACAACAACGAGATGAACAATTAATTCACAACCAAACCAACCAAACCAACCAACGAATCACTTATTTTTACAAAATCCCTTAATAATAATGCCAACCCCCAATAAAACGTACCTTAAGACTTTTTTTTTCTATTTGTCAAAAACTCGTTTTCACACCAACCTAAAACACGGATTTCACTAAAACTTATAAACTACTTTAAAAAATAAAAACCATCTGAAATCCGATTTAAAAGAAACTCGTGACCCTCACACAGACGCAGAGAACAAGTAAACGCCAAAAGAAAACGCCATTTTTTTTTTGTCTTGAGTCTTCTCTTCTCCTTCCTTCTTTGAAGTTCACACCAATTTGTCTCTCTCTCTTTAAGAAACAAAACGTTTTATTTCAGAAACTTCGAAGTTTGTTCTCCGGTCACCGGGATAAATTGATTAATTCCGATGACGATCGGTGACCGTCAGAATCCGAGTGTGGCTGTGGAGGAGAAGAAGAAGAAGAACCTCTTCAAGCTATGTCCGTTTTTGGCAGAGGAGAAGCAACACTTCGTCTTCTACACAGAACCCAAGTCAAAACTACCGTAGCCGCCATGGACATCGGAATACGGATGTTTCCCCCGTCTCTAAACCTTCCTCGACTATTTCTTCCGTCGCGAAATCACTTCTCCCGGCTCGCCGTCGTCTCCGATTAGATCCTTCCAGTTTTCTCTATTTCCCTTGTACGTCTCTATTCTTTAGCTTCTTCCGTCGATTTAGCTTTATTTCGAATTTCGAATAGTCAAGCTCTCTGAAATTGATTGGTTTTGGTTCGGAGTTTTAGAAGCTCTGATTGTAGTTAAAGAACGAAATTAAAATTTGGGCGTTTGTGATTGTTTCAGATGAACCTGGTAAACAAGTTCGCAGCGCAATCAAGCTTAAGAATACTAGCAAATCTCATACTGCATTTAAGGTAATGGAGGAGTTGTATGTATCATTAAGCATCATCGTTGCTCTTTCTGAACTATTCACAAGTTTCAGCAGCTTCGTAGTTTTTTTGGCAGAGATGTTGACTTGTTGTTGACTTGGTTTTGTTGTATCTAAGTCACTCTAATCTGTGTTCTCATGTTTTAGTTTCAAACCACGGCTCCGAAAAGTTGTTATATGCGTCCTCCTGGTGGTGTTTTAGCTCCAGGAGAGAGTGTTTTTGCTACTGGTAATGAGATTCTTGGAAACATTATGTCTTTTTTGGTTGTGCATACACCAGCTAGTTTATACAGAGTCTGACTATTGCTTCTTGTAAACGTTCAATTGCAGTGTTCAAGTTTGTGGAACACCCTGAGAACAATGAAAAACAGCAGTTGAACCAGAAGAGCAAGGTTAAGTTTAAGATCATGAGCCTGAAAGTTAAACCAGGAGTAGAGTATGTACCTGAGTTGGTATGTTATGTCGCTCCTTTAAAGAGTCGGTTGTTGAAAGATATTATTGTTCAATCTTAGAATATACTGCTAGTCACATACATGACTCTTAATAGGCTAATGCAATGCAATTGGTAAATAGGTTGTCAAGAAAGTAGCAATCTCCGTCTCTGAGAGTTTTAGGCAGAGGATGCTCGGAGTCATCTTGCTCTAGTATGTTTAGTTAGATGATGCATTTTGTGGTGTTTATCATGCAGTTTGATGAGCAAAAGGATCAAGTAACAGTGGAGAGGGTTCTTCGGGTCATTTTTCTCGATGCGGAGGGCTCAAGTGCTGTAAGCTTTTTAGTAGATTTCCATGCTGTTAAGAAACTTATATACTATAGATTTTTTTATTTGAACATTTCAATGAGGAGGATTACGATGTGTAATGATCAGGCAATGGAGAAACTGAAACGTCAACTGGATGAAGCTGAAGCTGCAGTTGAAGCAAGAAAGAAGCCTCCACCAGAGACAGGGCCTCGCGTTGTTGGGGAGGGTCTTGTCATAGACGAATGGGTATCATAAGCTACCCGCTTTGTTCCTTTTTAACTCTCTCTTTCTCCAAATGAATCCCATTTTTTACTCACCATAGTTTTTATGTCATATATCAGAAGGAGAGAAGAGAGAAGTACCTTGCTCGGCAACAAGTCGAAGCCATAGATTCTTCGTCCTAAAACGCAGAGAGCAATGTGGATTTGTTATATAGGCTTATAGCGGAGGTTCTTCTTCATCTTCTGCAGCTGTACATAATTAATTACCCCTCGATTATGTATTTGTCGTTAGACGATTACTTTGTGGTTCTTTGTATGTCTCTGTTTGTTGTATGCTTGCGGCAGTTTTTTACTCTTCCGTCAAATTTTGTTTCGGTTTTAATCGAATTCCGTTTTATCTCCCCCCAACCAAGCTCTTCTGGAAGCAACCAAAGTAAAGACCACAACCAAATTGCTTGCTACATTCTTTTGTATATATATCTATCTTCTCGTTTAGCCTCTATTATACCAAGATTTTTGAAGTGGTCTTCTTCTTCATTTTATTTTTATTTTTTTTTCTGATTAGTAATGTTCTTTATTTTTTGATCGGATTATACTGTCCACATGTGTGACCTCTCTAAATGACTAATACCTACCACCACAACCACAAGAGTTATACCCAACACTGAGTTTGATGTGTTGCTACTTTTGCTCCTTGCATTCAGAAACTACAATATTCTCTACTGGCCCAAAGAATTATAAAACGTAATTGCATTCTCAACGTAAGTGGACTAACTGAGTTTATCTTGGAAGGAACAATTATAAAACGTAATTGCATAAAAATCTGGTCTTTCATACTATAATCTGGTCTTTCATAACACCTAACTTTACTAGTTTTTTATTAAAAATCATGGGAATAAGTGAATAACTGAATAAGAGACAGCCGCCAAAGAGGATGAAAGAATAAATTAAGAATATCTTGTTCTTAAACCTTTGAAAACACGTAATGCTAAACATTTTTTCGTCTTTGTACGCTGAACTCTTAAGTCTATAATCCCATTCTCTTACTTACACTAGCTATAGCAGCCAGAAGCATTAATGTAACTTTTTTCAGTTGTGAAACTAATCTGGTTAAGACTCACGTGGTATATAATTTATATATAAAGTTTGGAATGCTTTACCAAATATATAATATTTGAAATTAGTAGAGAGAGAGAGAGCTGATTAAGGAACACGATAATCTAAAGTTTCTATGTTATATATATATTTTTTTTGCGTTAGTAGAATATTTTAATGTTCGATTAAAAAAGGTGGAAGAAATGGACTCGTGGAGATTATGAAGGAACAAAGACAACTAGAGGTGTCGGTTAATTTTCATGTCGCTTTATGTAACTTTCGGCCAAATTGCACAACCAACACAAGTACACAACAATATTCTTCAAGTCTTATCCCCTTTTATTTTTGTTCGTTTAACGTCAAATTCTTTTCATCTTATCAAAGGACATCTTCTGTTAACTATATAATATATAAATGTACGTATCAAAATTATATATTTATTCCAAGCATATATATTCTACATTTCAAATTTCAATTGAATCATATCTCGAGCGAATAAATTGTGTTTATTATTTATTACGTGCTTGAAACGTAACTGTAGCTCGGAAGTTTTTTAACATGATTCTCTAATTAAGCTAAAACTTGTAAAACACGTACATCATAAAATGAATAAGTTCTGAATAATCATACATATAGAAAAGTACCCTAGTTTTCCATTATTTGTAAACCATATATTCAGCATTTAATTTCATCATTATTTAAAATCCTTAAACAAAGATATCGACAAAGAAACTTTTTTTTTTTATATATAGCAATGCAACTTCATTTTTCATATAACAAAGAAACTGTTTAATTTATATATTAGTATATTATTATATCAAAAACTTCAACTATGTAAACTGTTAAAATCCTTAAAACAAAGATATCGACAAGAACGTCTAACAAACGCATTATTATGTCCATGCATTGTTTCCTCCTTTTTATAAAAAGATGACAATATAATTATAAACTAAATAAAAACTTTACTATAAAAATAACAAATCTTATAGAGAGGGCCGAAAGGAACAAAACAATGGCCCCCGCCCATCGAATTTTGCGTCGATCGAAAGCTAATATATTCATTTCTCATTACATATATTAAAATTTTGGTCATTAGAAAAAGATACGAAGAACAAATTAAGGAAATAGAAAATATTTATTAGTAATTAATCACCTTCTATAAATAAATTCGAAACCTTACAATATATATATAACAAAGTGCTTCATGACACTACACACATGCACACGCACGTTCATGAAGGAGACGAAAGCTTTTTTTCAAAAACTAAAATAGCCTTAAAGCCTCACAATTCTCAAATCAATCGCTAAAAACACTTTCTAATTTTGGGGTTTTGAATTTTCATTTTCTCTGTTTTAATTCATAAAAAATCAAAAAAAAAAAAAAAAGAGAGCGGTCACGACGTTTCTTCGATAATTCTTCTTTCTTCTTTCATCTTCTTCCTCTGTGTTCTTTTTTTTTTTTGTTTAATCTTCTTCTCTCCTTTTTTGATTTTTACCGCCGGAGATTTTTGTATTTTTTTTTGTTCTGTTTCCGTTTCCGTAAATTCGCCGGCGGTGAAAGAGAGAATGAAGGGGAGAATATCAAAAATAGGAAGCTATGCAATCTCATCATCCATAAGAGACCAGCATCAGCAACCTTGTATCTCTTGTACTACTTTCAATATCCTTGCTCCCATCTATAAACGTCTCTCTCCCAAGGTTTTGTTCTTTTTCATCAATTTTGATTTTTTTTTCTTTTTCTTTTTGGTAAATTTTTGAATTATGTGTGTGTTGTTGGAAATGTAGGATCAGAGTCTTCGTGAAAGTGATAATCGAACGTATTGGTTTGGAAGGAATCATAGAATCATTGATTGGTTATTATATGAGAGGTCTTCCATCATTTGTTTACAGGTTGTTGACGAATTGCCTCTATGAAAGTAACCTTTTGTTTTTTTTTTTAGTGCTCTGTTTCTGATTTTTTTTTTTGGTTCTAAAGGAGTTTTGGGTAGGGAACGAAGAGCTTGTTAATATGTATGAGAAGAGACTTGGTGACGCTGGTTATCTCAGTTACAAGCTTGGCCGTACTAATAACCGTGGCGATGGTATTAAAACTTTGATGACAAATCTTCTTCTTGGCTTTGATGTTGTTGTTTCCATGTGTATGTGGCGGTTTTCATTTGTGATTTGGTGATGATAGGTTTGCTTACGGCTGTTCATAAGGACTACTTTAGAGTTGTGAACTCGAGGGATTTGCTTTTTAACGATTGTGGTGACAGAGTTGCGCAGTTTGCTTCACGTAGAATTAGTTCCTCCTTACTCTCAGTACGATGCTCATCAACAAGTTTTGATTGTCAATACTCATTTGCTGTTTCCTCATGATTCAACTTTGTCTATAGTAAGACTGCAGCAGGTAAATAAATTGTTATTATTATCATTGTGCGATGATTTTTGTATCTTTATAAATAAACAAGATTTTGGTTTTGGGCAGGTTTATAAGATTCTTCAGTATGTAGAGTCTTATCAGAAGGAAGTTAATCTCAGTCCTATGCCTATTATACTTTGCGGGTAACTAACTACCTTGTTTGGATTTTTACATTTTTCTTGGATTTAGATACGATGAATAGTACTTAAATTTTTCCTCTGCTTGTTTCTGTTGGTGGCAGAGATTGGAACGGAAGTAAGCGAGGACATGTCTACAAGTTTCTCAGGTCACAGGGTTTTGTGTCGTCTTACGACACTGCTCATCGGTATACAGATTCAGATGCTCACAAGGTCACTGTCTTTCTTCATATGGAGAATACTTTTGGGTATGCTGTAGATTTTTTTGATGTTATAAATTTGGGATCAGGATTCTGAAATCCTTGTTTTCTTTGGTTTTACAGTGGGTGAGCCACCGGAATCATCGGGGTAACATATGCGCTGTTGATTTCATATGGCTTTTAAATCCAAATCGGTATAGAAAGCTGTTGAAAACAAGTTGGAGTGAAGCAGTGTTTGGCATGTTTAGGGTGAGACTCTCCTCAATTGTGTCTTTATTATAGGTGTTTATCTCTTTGTGCATTTTACTGCATCCAAAAAGATTTACTTGTTGATCCTGAAACTGGTTTAACTTTAAACTTGCTTTGCAATTAGTGTCCAAATGATTTTTGGAAAGATTATGGTTTTCTGGCTTTCTCCCTGTAACATCAGAGCGTTTTGATTTGCAGTATCTACTGAGAAGAGCCTCACTAACAGCTGAAGATGCTTTTGCCTTTCTGAAAACCGACAATGATGGTGACCACATTACATTCTTGGGTTTCTGTGAAACGCTTCGGCAGGTATATATAACATAAACTGTAATGCGAGTAAATCATATTCCTATGACTGCGTCATTCAGCTGAATATTCACATAGTTTTTCTCTTTCTCTACACAGCTCAATTTAACAGGTCATTGCAATGGACTCACGGCAAAAGAGATCAAAGATTTGTGGACTCAAGCTGACATTGATGGAAATGGTCTTCTAGACTACAAGGAGTTTCAGGTAAATGTTTTTTTCATTAGAATCCTCTCTCAAAAACGTGTTCATGATTCGTCTTAAGGTAGTTTCTACTAGTAGTTTGAGTTTCAACAGTTGAGATTCCGTGAACATCTAGATAACTTAGAGATTTGGTAACACCAATATGTATGTACACACATGTTTGCTCAACTATGTATGTACTTAACTCACTGCAGCAAAGAATATGGAACCAAACCTGGTCAGAACAAAGAGATGCAGCGGACGGAGAAGCAAAAGGTAACCGAGAACAAACCGTCGGGTTCAGTGTCAAGAACGCAGTTTTGTTTCCTCCTGAAGTTGAAAAAGGAATATGGCCAGAAAAGTACTCTCTATCAGACCACGCAAGGCTAACCGTTGTATTCTCTCCCATAAGAATGCCTTGCTCTCAGTTGGTTTCATGACAAAAACACTCAAACAACAGATTTTTTAGCTTTTCTATTTAAAAAGAGACCTCAGTTTTTTTTTGTCCCCCTTATAGAGAAGACCTTTGCTCTGTCTTCCATTAGATTGACTTGACCGCTCTCACTCTTTGCGGTTCCTGCGTTGAGGGAAGAAGAGATAAAGGGGGATTAGAGGTTCTATAAACTTATACGGTGTACAAACATGTAAAACTATTTATGAAGCTTCATGTATAAAAATTGATTTAAGTAAGAAGCAGCTTTTGCAACTTTTTTTTTTCCCTTCTTAATTATTTTTGTTTTACTTTTCTGTATTTTTATATTTGCAATTGATTTAACTTTGAAATATGAAGCCTAATAAGACGATAAAATAATAAATAGTGAATAGATATTATATTGCCGCCAAAAAAAAGAAAAAAAAATAATATCAGAAATTAATTAAAAAGTATATTAAAAAAAAAAGGAACAAGTTTCGAGCTTTAGAGTCATCTCTCGCCAAAAACGAAGCTTTCGATTGGTGATGCTTCACTATTCAACAAGTGTCTAACTTTCAGATCAAATTCTGATCGGAGCTTCCTTTTTAGGGTTCCGTTGACCCCAAATTTTTGAAAATGGTTAGTTCTTTACATCCGACGCCGCTTCTTCTTCTCCTTCTTGTAATCGCTAGTTCCGTCAATGGAGATCAAGAGTACCCAAGTCAATATCTAACAGAAGCTTTGGGTGATAAAGACTGGTTAGTCTCTGTGAGAAGACAAATCCACGAAAACCCAGAACTCCTTTTCGAGTTACACGAGACCAGTGCTTTGATTCGTCGGGAGCTTGACGAATTAGGGGTTTCGTATTCTTACCCGGTTGCCAAAACCGGTATTGTAGCTCAAATCGGGTCCGGTTCTCCTCCCGTTGTTGCTCTCCGAGCTGATATGGATGCTCTCCCTATGCAAGTAAACTCTTAATTTCTCTCTCTCTCTCTCTCTCTCTTTCTCTTTCTCTTTCTTATTGTCTGTTTTTGATTTCCTCAAAGTTGTGTGAATTCGAATTGGTGATGGTTTAGGAACTTGTTGAGTGGGATCATAAGAGCAAAATCGATGGCAAAATGCATGCTTGTGGGCATGATTCACACACTACTATGCTTCTTGGTGCTGCTAAATTACTTAGCAAACGCAAACATAAGCTTAAGGTGAGCTTTCTCCTCTTTGTTCTGTAGCTTGGTTGAGGTAGTTGTGTTGTGAATTTGTGGGATTAGCTTAGCAAACGCAAAAAAGGATGAATCTTTTGCATTGTCTGTAGTGTTCTTGCATTCTTTTAGTTTGATTTGGATAATGTTGTAGCTTGTAGTATCTGTGTTTGCTTTGGTTATTGAAAAGGTTTAGTCTTTAGGTTTTTGTTGTGAATGAAATTTTTGCTCTTTGATTAATCAAAAGGGAACAGTGAGGCTTCTTTTTCAACCAGCAGAAGAAGGTGGTGCAGGTGCTTTTTACATGATAAAAGATGGTGCTTTGGGTGAATCAGAAGCAATATTTGGTATGCATATAGATACTGACTTACCTACGGGAGAAGTAGAAACAATCTCAGGTCCTACTATGGCAGCCACAAGCATATTCAGTGTAAGAATGAGTCGGAAAGTACCAGCTTCTTCTTCAGAGACCCATTCTTTTTGTGTTGATCCGGTGCTGGCTGCATCATCTACCATCTTAGCGTTACAACTTATCATCTCTAGAGAAGTTGATCCTCTCTCAAGCCATGTATGTTGTATAATTTCTCAATCGATAAATCTAACCGTCGTTTATGCATATTGATATCACCATTTGCAAAACTAAACCTGACTCTTCTGACGCTAAAGGTTCATATTTTTGGTTTTTAGGTGCTGTCTATTACATTTATGAAAAGCGACGCTTCTGAGTTTGATGAGACTCCAACGTATGTAGAATTCGGGGGAACTCTGAGGAGTCTTACAACCGATGGCATTAACTGGTTGATACGTAGGTTGAAAGAGGTACGTATACATACGCGCAGTTACAAAACAACCTTTGAATATTACATCTTTTGCCTGGTAGTAAGAGTATAGTTATTGATTTTGTTTCCTGAGTGTCTTGTTACTCTGTTCTAGTAAAAATTTCATGGAACAAGCCATTGCTATATCCACAAGCTCTCTTCCACGATCCACAGAATCACGAATGTTCAAATGTAAGCTAACGCAATTATTGCTGACAGGTGGTTGAAGGAGAAGCTGAAGTTTATAGATGCAAAGCAGATATAGACATGCATGAAGATAGCCATCCTATGTATCCAGCAACAGTGAACGACCACAAGCTACACGAATACACTGAAAAGGTTTTGAAAAAATTGATTGGACCCGAGAAGGTGAAACCGGGTGAAAAGATAATGGCGGGTGAGGATTTTGCCTTCTATCAACAAGAAATACCAGGTTACTATCTAGGAATCGGCATCAGAAACGAAGAAATCGGTTCTGTACGTAGTGTTCATTCCCCTTATTTCTTCCTCGACGAGAATGTTCTTCCTTTTGGATCAGCAGTGTTTGCTGCCTTAGCTGAGATGTATCTACTAGAGCATCATCAGAATCAAACTAAGTCTGGATATTGAAGAAAGTACTAAAGAGGCTTAGATTCTTTCTAAGTCTCTTAGTTAGTTGCCTTCATAAGTAAAGCTACTGTAACTTTTGAGAAATCAGTTGTGATAATAAAATTGTCAGTAATGAGTCTCACTCTCACATGGGTAAGGTGCATGTGATCGAGTCATTGGAAACGTAGCCGTTTTTTTGTGATCCAAAAAAACCTAAAAAAGTTTTGTGTAGTTTTTTTTCCTTCATCATAATTATAATTTGTATATTCAGAGACATAAGCAGCACCTAGTCTATCAATCTATTAAGTAACAGAAAAAAGTTTTGTTTTGTATTTTTATAAATTGTAAATTGCCTTTTTCCTAAAATTTGGATAAGATAAAGATGAATGTGTCACATGACACTCGCATAAGATCCAAAGGTGATCATCAAAAAGAAGAGACAATTTAGCAGATATATAAAGAGATTAGTTAAAAAATTCCAACTAAAACAAAAGACAATAAGTGATGACACATTTGTACCTAAAATGGCTAAATCCAAGTCATTTAGCCGTAAAGAATACTGTCTCGTCGTGCTACTTGTCGGTTTTTTTTTTCGTTAAAGCATAATACGACGATCGAGCTCAACAACATGCACTTGTAAACCTTATGCATTTATGGGGAATATGATTGGCTTTTATAACATATTCATGAACCATAATTAGGCAAATAACTAGGTGTTTAAACAGAGTGGCTAATAAAATAGTAAATGATGATTAGGTAGAGAAAAAGATAAAAGTTGTTTCAGTGCAACCCACCTAAACAAGTAGATAGATAATGTATGGTTCGTTGTTAGTTGACTGACGATTAATATCTTCTTTTTGCTGTTAATTACGAGAGGTTCGAGTCTAGACCTCAATCTTTTCTATGGCCGAAATCTAATTTTACCAATATTTTATAACATGGCCCACTACATGGATCCAACTCTGTATACTTTAAACCATTGGCCTAATTTTGGTTCTAGTTGATTAATATTTTATACGCTATTGGCTTTTAAACATATGAAGCCAATATATCGTCACTCGTAATAACCTCGAAGTAATCATACTTGGGGAAAGCCATGAAGAATACGACCTGATTAAAGTCGTCCCGATTCCTTTCAAATCAAGCTAAATCAATCACGTCGTTCGATAATCTCTCGGATCACGTGACTCTCGTTGGATGTGTCAATTAAATCAATCTATGAATGAAATCTTGAAAAGAAGGCCTAATAAGTCCACATTATTCTTTTGGAGAGGGGTTGAGAAAATCTACAGCGTATCTTTCTATAGAACATGTATAAATACATGTAGACACGTATACTTTTATAATCTCTACATTCATTTATTGATGTCAGTGAGATTACTATTATTTGTATATCTTAAATACACAATAAATCTACATAAACTGCTGTTTCCCGATATTTTTCTATCCGTACGTATAGTTTCATATTTGGACAAAATGTAAATAGTTTTAAGAAACATTTGGACAAAACGAATTCTGTAACATTACACTATGCATTTACACACACTGACTTAGAAGCTTGAGGGAATTTTTATAATATTTTTATACAATCATGTCGATGTAAATTTAGTAAAAGAATGTTTATATATGTCCTTGTTAAATTGACTATCTGATGGTGACATGGTGTTGGTGATTTAGCCAATTATGTCCTTACTAGGTAAATTATTTTAAAACTATTGGTTGATTCTTAGTTTAATGATTGTTGTAACTCTCATATGACCTATTATTATAGGACCCTCTGTTAAACTGTAGAGTGAAAATTGATGTATGACTTATTATTCGACTTTGAATAAATATATGGAATGTGACTTTGAAATTTATTTCATTGATTATGTTCGAGTTCATACAAAGCTCCAACATAGAAAATATATTTTACATCCAATATTCATTATTCACAAAATGTGAACGTACACTTTGTCAATACTGACAAACTGGATTTTTTAATTGAGTATATATGAATTTATGATGGCGTAAAATATCTCATTTAAATATGTCATATAAGATCAACCAAGTCGTATAACATATTTATTCATTGAATAGGAAAAAAACAGTCTCCCAACATTCTCACATTTGTGATAAAACCATTATATCGATCTGTATTTCATGGATCACGATTTTGGCAATAAGACGTAATATATCTTATGATTATGCATCATTTGATATTTTGATTCAGTGTCTACAATAAACGAAAAAAGCATCTACTAAATTACTATATAAGTTAGAATTATTTTTTATAAGTATTAGACTCTAATATTAAAACTAAAAGTTAGCTTTTCTTTTAGTTTTCCAGTTAAAAATTAAAATAAATTAAAAACTTGATTAGTGTATTACTAATTAGGTGGTGGAAAAAGTGGTGCAATCATATCAAAATTTACATGAACCGCTCGATATCGATCTAATTGATATTTGATAATCTCCCCCCTATAAAGATATCTAATTTCGTTATTCAACATACCAAATTTTGTAGTAAATTTGTACGTCCACTCTTTGAATTTCTGCAAAACAAAATAAACTAGTATAAAATTTGGTTAGCTATGATAATACTTGGGACAGAGGGTGTATATTTCATTTTTAACAAAGAATAAAAATATGGATTATTAGAAAAATGCATTGACAACTCATCTCAATTTCGGCTGATTAAAACACCTATATATTCATTAAAATGTGATGATGTAAGATTGGGGCAACATGTGACCGTGTTAAATTATACACACACCATTAAATAAGCCATTAACTACTTACTAATCAAGTATACCTTCAACAAGAGTCGACACAAAATATTTGATATCCTTTATACAACTAGAAAATAAAAAATCCTTTATACAACTAAAAAAGAAAAAAACAATATACTCTTGTTGATTAGTATAAGTTCAATCATATCGATTGTTGAGAGTCTTTATTCTGTTGGTTAGTAATCCAACAAAAACATATTGGAGAAGTTTCGCATATACAAAGTAACTCTTCGTCCATTTATATAGTCTTATATATATAGTACTATTATACATGTAACTACTAACTACATGTAATGGATTCCCATTTATATCCAAATGAATTATTGGTATGCATGTACTATATGCAAAAGTTTCTCCTACACAAATACTAAATATGTATAAAGTTATTCAATATTCGTACTATTTCTATATGATTGCAAAATAACAAATTCTGATTAATCCAGCTGCTATATACGTTTTAATCAAATAACTTCTCCTGTATATATATACATCTGTTTGGTAAAGAAAAACCAAAATATTTTTTCGCCAAAAAACTGAAGTCCCAATGATATGTATTATCAATTATAGGGCCTTTTTTTTTTCTTTAATAATTCCAACTTGAGTTGTTTTACATGCAATGTGCAGTGAGCGTGAGAAGCGGGTGATTATAAAACTGAGATCTAAGAAATTTTTAATAATACCCGAAAAAATAGATTATGTATAGATTATAGTATTGGTAGTCTCCAAAGAAGATAAAAAATGGTGGTCTATATAAATGACAAAGAGGTCTCTCACATTCTCACTACTCATCTTCAAGTTTTCATTTGTCTAGATCTTTTTTTTTTTTTTTTTCTCTTTTAAAAATATTAGAAGTTTCAAAGAGAAAAATCAAGAATGATATCAGTAGTGATTCTAACTGAGCTACTAGTTGAGTACACGACGGCTCTAGCTAAACTCACTGCCGGGATTCTTCCACGGCGTACCGGAGATAGAAACGCCATAAGGATCGGTGGTTTTCTTCTTCCAACACCTTCTTCCACGTCGACGATTCCTGATTTCTCTTCTCATCTCGTCGACTTCTGATTTTGTTACTTCTTTTTCTGGTCTCATTACTAAGTTTTTGACTTCATATTTGCTTCGTCTCTCTTTATGACCTAACCGACTAAGATTTTTACCGAGTGTCTCGTCGTCATCTTGACCGCATAGAGCTTTGTATATCCGTATCTAATTTTATATAGAGATAATTTATGGTTTTGAAAAGAACTAATAATTTTGTTTCCATGTAATTTAGCATTTTAACATTGTCGTCAAAGCTTATGATCCTGAACTGTACTGATCTCTATTTTTGTTAAATGAAATCTTGTGAGCATTTAGTCTTTATTCAATAGCTTTCACAAATCACAAAGAAACGGTGTGTTGAGTTATTTGACTTTTTTTTTTGTTTTTTTCTTACACATTTGTGGGAGATATCGTTTACTGAATCAAATGAATGAATCCAAAAGAGCGTAATGAATATAATTTGTTTCACAAAACGCGATCTTTTATGTATCTTCATCTTCAATTTTTTTTTCAATCGTCAAGGAAAATTATTATTCTTTCACAACTATATCACTTTTGTAACTGAGATAAGCAAAAAGAAGAAATCTATATTGCCAGTACATATGCTATAGTTTGTATGACTTAATACTGATAACTGAATGAGTATGTGTAGGCGAAAAAGAAAATACCAAAT
>NC_141890.1:42852281-42899866 GCF_030686135.1 Camelina sativa
AAGCAACAAAACCCTGTCATGTTTACATCTTCTCCACCTAAATTAATACAAAACCCTGACATGTTTACATCTTCTCCCTAACTTTGGTCTAACTATCTCATCTGACTCGTAAAGTAGAAAACAGATCTAAACTCAAAGTTCTGACACAGGTTTTGTAAATTGCACCACATATGGTATTATCGCTTTCTTCTGTTTTCCTTTTCTATTTTGTTTATATTGGTCCGCCGGTTCACTTGTGTAGTTGTGTGTTCGCTAATTTGATACTTTTATTGTCATAAATAACTTGACAACATTTATACATTTCGATTTTTCCAAAAACAACTCTACGCATTAAATTTTTAATCCCATAAAAATCTCCAAACTTATTTTAATAGATCTTTAGAGACTGTATCTATATTATTATTTTTGAAGTACATTTTGTGTTATGCCCTTGAAGTTTTTGTTATTTAATTTGTTTTATTTACAACATTAACCCCTAACTATTTTTCTAAAATAACAATTTCTGGAAATTCATTTAATGGAACTATTTAAATCGACCTAATTTGATACATTTATTGCCATAAATAGTTTGACAACATCTATACATTTCGATTTTTCCAAAAACAACTCTACGCAATTAAATTTTTAATCCCATAAAAATCTTCAAACCTATTTTAGTAGATCTTTAGAGACGGTATGATCTCTTAAATTTAAATGACACAGCCGAGTTTGAGTAACAAATGATTATAATCGCAATCAATATTATAACGTTAATAAAGTTCATAAAAACTAGAACCCAACTTTAGAAACTTAATAATCGGGTATATTTAACTTTAGCATCAAGAAAAATATTTAATATAATATATACCGTGTTAAAAAACTGAATATTATTCTGCGATAATGTTATCAACTCAAATAGGAAAACACTAAAATCTTTCTTTTATTGCTACGCATCGTAAACTCCTTGCTCATCAAGCATTTTCCATGTATAAATATCAACTTCACAAACGAAACACAACACACAACCAAAATCACTAATATGACAGTTCTGAAACACGGGTTAAACCACTAATATGATGGTTTGTTGTTATATAGCGGGACATGTTATTAACATGACAGTTTGAATTAACATTAATATAAATATAAAATATTATTAATTCGGTTTTGAAACACGGGTTAAATCTTCCTTTAATTATTTGGTCAATACCACTAATACAAGAATATTAGACATATTAAATCAGGGTAATTTAACTAAAATGTTGTAAAACAATTAAATCATTGGTAAAATTGTGATTTAATCCGACAATAGCTTATAAATTACATATTTATTTCCTCTATTATTGTTCTAATAATTGATAATCCAAACAAAATTTTATTTAATCAAACAAAACAAACTAAATATATTAAAAAAAATGGTACTATTTTTTATAATATTGTCCTGCAGTACACCACGGGTTAAAATCTAGTTTTAATTATAATTTCAAACACTTATCTACTTTTTAAACAATGAAATCATTTTAAGTTTTGAAAGATAGAAAATTAATAAAAGCTAAACCTGTAATCGGTTTATTTTATCAAAAATAAGTTTTTGATTAGTGTTTATATTTCCCTAACTAAAATACAATAAACATACTGATTATTTAATCAGTACATAAATGTTATGACTAATATAATTGTCATGATTTTATCACTGATTAAGATATATTTGAATTACAACATACTAGTATCTAAAAGCAATATACACATTTATGACATCTCTATCACTATAATTGTCTATAACCATATATTGTATAATGTACAATCAATCATATATCGGTCCAGCGTTAGTCACCCGATTATGCCCTTTTCTTTGACATCTCAAACATTATAATAATAATATATATAATATAAACATATTCCCTTTTTTAAAACTTATAGTATATATTATATAAAGTATAAACCATACGTGTCATTGTGAACATCATCTCCACTTCCTACTCTCTCTCTCTCCCTCTTTCTCTCTCTGTCCGACGAGCCTTCACGAAATCGGAAGCAGATGGAGGATAATTTGGCTCGTCGGAGTCTTCTATCCGCCGTGAACATCATCTCCACTTACGCGGTTCACGATCGGCGATGCTGGTTCAGCGAAGACGCATCCTTCAGTTCAGAGTACTAGGAAGCAAAGGGTTTTAAATTTTGTCTTGAGAGCAGTGCGACGCCTTCTTCGATAGTAAATCAATCGGCGAAATTAAGGTATCATTTCACTTTAATGATATTGGTGAAAAGTTGGATTTTGAACTCTTCTTGTTCGTCCAACAAATGATCTTAGCTTTTGATTGAAGCCATCGATTCGTTCAGTCTTGGCAATTTACAATACTGTGCAGATTGGATGGGAATCTGTCATATCGACGATAATGCTATAACCATTTACAATTTACAATATCGACGATAATGCTATAACCATACGTGTCATTGTGAACTATTATTAGCGGCAATTTACAATACTGTGCAGATTGGATGGGAATCTGTACTATAAACCCTCTACTTCTCATTGTAAGTTAGATTCCCTCTCTAATTAGTAAATCAATTCTCTTAATTGCGTGTGTTTCTAGCTAGATGTATGCTATTGTGTACAAACACTGATGGTCTGGCCCAGTGCAATAATAGATGCATCTTCTCTTATCTTGAAGTTGTGTAAAAGAGATATTGATTCACAATATTTGACTGCTTTTGGTCGTCGTATTTTATCATGACAAGTAGACTAGGCTAACACTGAATATTTGTATGTCCGTGGCTTTGATCAACACTAATTAAAATACTCCATGGTCCTCACGACCAACACTGAATTGATGTTGTGAATGCTATAATTTTCTTGTCTGAATGTGATCACTCTATACATATACATTACGATATATCAGCTACAGGTTGCAGTGCCTATTTCCATCGAATGAAATTTCAGGGAAAGAAGTCTCAATATTGTCTTGATGTTTATATGCTGCAGCTATATATGTCAATACTTTAATCTGTTCATGAATCAATCTTTGATCACTGTATATATTGGTCCGTCTGTTGTCAAATAGAAGATGATTGTTGTTCTTGTTTCATTTGCAGGTGCATACATGGCTTGGATATGTGAGACCAAAACAATTCACTTAAGTCTCGTTGTAGAATATTTCTTGTTTTGTGGATTCACTTAAGATATTGACAAATGATCTTAACTAGCTTGCTTATTGGTTTTGCTTTCAGCTTGGCGCTAATGCTGTTTCTCTCGCCGTCTGCAAGGCTGGCTTTGTTGTCAATGGAATTCATCTAGGCTTCATGACATCATTGTAAACATGGTATACATATCAACACATCTTTATCAGCTGAAGTTCTGTGATAAGCATCTTTGTCTTGTGTGTTAAGCATTCTCACTTTTATGTTTACACAAGTTTTTTAAAATTTGAATTTTTAGATCCTCCTATTTTAGACCCTTCCATTGGACTATGTCAAAACTAATAAACTTGCTACAGTGTCTAACTTTTAACTTTTCATTTTTTTCAGTTATAAGTATTGTTGGATCCCAAAAAATGGATCCAACCGTTGAAGATGCTCACTTCATTTTACCATACCATTTGGGCAAACTATACAAATCTAAATTTACGTTCAATAAAATATTACTTTACAAATTATTTTCGAATTTGGAGTACTTTTTCTTAGCTTGTGTGCATGGGAAATATAATTAATGTTGCGGCTTCGTCGGCTCGCCTTGTTATTAGTTTTTTTTTGAATAATACTTGACAGATTTGGCTAAATCTACTGTTATTCAGTATCTTTGCTTATAATATAGCTTAAGAAGGTGCTTCTATAGGTCTATCAATACAACACGTTAGCAAGCAACATTTCTCCTCCAAAGGTAAATACAGTTCTCCATTAATCCGCAGTTTTATTATAGGTTCTGATTAGTAATAAAGTTTTTTCGTGACTGGTATAAGTTTTACTGTAGTATTATATATTGAAAATGAAGGTTAAGTTCAAGGAGGCATTGCGGCCGTTGTAGGTTTTTTAGCCCATCAAGAACACCTCATCTGTGAAAGAAGAAATAAAAATATTTTAGAAAAACTATTTCACATCATTTGTGTAATTATATTTTATTTATGCATTGCTGTAATATTTTAATATTTGATTATCTAATAAAATGAGTTATGTCTTTTACTTTTTAATCATGAAGATATATATATTTTAATTTGAAAAAAAATAAATAAACAATATTAAACTAATAGCTAATGTGCCGAACAAATGATATAGCAAAATACTGTGATTAAAATTAATGTTGTAAAATGAATTGCATCTTACGAATATGCAATGGAGCTACGCGACGAATAAAAATTGCATTAATAATATTTTACAACCATTTTATTTTGAACATTGTCATAAAATATATGTAACAATCATATACAAAAGAAAATTACTAAAAATTTGCCACAATAATTGCTTCATATTTTTCGTAGCTTTTATTTATGATGATTTATGTTGCATTGAAACATCGTAATTATACCACTAATTTACTGCATAAATAAAGTTACAATACTACAACACAAATAGCAATAAATTAATTTGTTGGAAAATTGTAATGTTATTTGCTACAAGTTTTATATGGCAATAAATTGTAATAATTTAGAGTTGTCACAATTATGGGACATATTTACTATGATAAAAAGTTGTATTAATACGACATATATAGTAAAAAGTTAGTTCATTGTAAACTTTGCAACATATGTACAACAAATTTACAACGTCTAAACAGCAACGAACCAAATGTATCTCAATTTTGTTGCAATATCATGATTTACAATGATATATTAAATTATTGCAACAATTTTCAGTGTTGTAATATGATTATTTTCTTGTAGTGGTTTGAACCGGAAAGTTCTCATCTTTGTTATCTCCAACAAAGTTCTGACCTTTGTTAGCGCCGCCAGACTTCCCACCTTTGTTAGCCCTGTCAAACTTGATACCTTTATCATCATCTCCGGTCAAGTACTGAGAATAATAATTAAAGTCTCATAATAACCAAAGCATAATTAAGTACTGATATCATGTCCAGATATGTCAAAATTAAACAAAAACCTTAATTATAACATGCATGATAAAATGAGAAAAAAAAAGATCAACTTTATCCTCGTTTACTTACGTCCACCGGAGCTTGTTTCTGCTGCTGCCGCTTCCAGAGCTTCCACGTTTGCTGGAGCTTTGGTCGGAGCTGTCTAAATAAAAGAGAGGCTTTAGGTAAAACATGTTAAAAATGAAAAAAAAAAATGATTTTTGTTGTTCTCTTTATATATTATTTACGGGTTGTTTCTGCTGCTACCGTCGGAGCTTCCACCTTTGGCGGAGCTTTTTTCTGAGCAGAAAATTGCACTTTTGCTACATCTCTCTTTGCATTGTTAATTTATAATATTACTTTATGATATTATTAGGAACATATTTTATATTGAGATTTCAAAAAATATATATTATCTTATTATCTTATCGAATTTTGTTATTTTTTACAATAACTTGACTCAGAACCAACAAAATTTATTAATTTATAGTGTTTATTAATTAATAGAATATTAATTTATAGAGATTTGACTTTACGTCATCCGAACAAAAATAAAACGAAGCCAAAGTAAAAAACATACCCAAAAAATTAAGGCTCCCAAAACCATTTATTTCTATAAATCCCAATGCAGGCAAGTGCATACAAAATATGGCTCATAACGTGACGTAGCTTAATTTGTCGCCGCAAAGAACAAGAATCAGACAATTAGCTTTGTACAACTAATTTGCTTTTGTTATATATGTAATGAGTATATAAGACGCCTGTCGATTTTTAATTACTTGAATTTTTCATGGAGATCAAGTTCATATTTACAAAAAAAAATCAATAAAATACTAATTTCAATTTTTGAAAGCTCTCTATTTCAAATTGTTTAATCAGTTAATAAGCAAGTCGAGTGGTGTTTTTTAAGGGGTGCTCATACAATTTCTCAGCCTAAAAATTAAAAAAAAAACTAAAAAATTGGCCCACAAAAATTGAGAACCGTTGCTCTGAGAAGCAGAACCTGGTAAAAAACGGTACGTGGCAACTTGTGGTTGGATGTTATTAAAATATAAAACACAATTTTTTTATTCCTTATTTTCTTCGTTCTTTTTGCCGACCCTCTCTCTCTTTCCTCCCTCGACGAGCCAACGAATCCGGATTTCACCCACCGTCTCTCTCTTTCTCGCATCACATCGACTGCTTCCGAGCTGTTCAATTGATCATCTTCTTCTTTGGTCTCTCTTCTTCTTTCTTGGGTTGTTGGTCATCGCTTCCGAGCTTTTCAATTGATCATCTTCTTCACCGTTTCCTTCGTGTGTATTTGGTTTCTCATGGAGCCTTTCGACATTCTTCATTATTCTCTTTTGGTGTTGCTCCCACGATTTAGGTACCTCATCTGAAGTCTTATTTGGTTTCCCTTATCGTGATGAGAAAGCTATTTAAATAGTTTTGGATAGCTTTGTTTTTTGCTCTGTCTCTTATGTTTTTTTTTTGTTTGGTTGAAATTAAGAGTTAGATTGTGGAATTGGTATGATGTGGTCTGTGTTAGGCTTAAAGAGTGGAAAGCTAGAATTTTTTGGGTTGGATCTGGTTGCTGCAATTAGGTTATGTTGCTTGTTGATTGGAACTTGGTCTCTGTTAATGTTCAAAATTAGGTTTTCTGGTTTTTGTTACTTGAGATTATGTCCAAAATCCCGATCTGCTCATGTATATGTTTTATAGATGGTGCTGCCCTTCTACTCTGACTTCTTATCAAAGCTAGATAGAAGTCCTTTACGATTTTCTGGATTTCTGTATAGTGTTGCTTAGAGCTGATTTGTGTAAGTTGCTCTGATAACCAAGGAAGAAAGGTTATAGGGAAATCCACTCTCACTGATTCCTTGGTCGCTGCTGCTGGTATCATTGCCCAATAGGGAAATAGCTCCGATACTGCTCCTTGTGGTAGGGAAGAGATCGATGATATTGCTCTCTTCGCTCTTTAAGAACACAACAAACGAGAGGTTTGGTTTCCTCCAACCTAATCTGTATATAATCTGCAATTTGTGTGTAGGATTGTTATCCTCTTAGATGATGTTTTCAAGTGATTTGGATTCTAAATTTATAATTTTTATAGCGTATACTCAAGTGATTTGCGTGTATGAAGATTGAAGAGTAAAGTTCTTATGATTTCTCTGTTTACATCCTTTATATGGCTAATCAGGTTGTGTTTTAATGTTTTATATTAGAATGATGTTGTTGAGCTTGCTAGAGTGTTAAAGGCAACAGAGCAGGTGATTGCTGGTAAGCTCTAACATCTTTTACGATTAGGTCGCACATTTTATTGGATTAGCATTGGGTATTGCGTACTATGCCCAATGCTTTGACTGCTATTTTGCCTAAGCTGAGGGACAGACCCATGTATCAAGGCCAGGACAAGCTTCCCCTTATTGTTTGGATGATGGCTCAGGTCCTTGTTCAGCGGAGACAAGTTCTGCAACGGTCCTTGTTCAGCGGAGACAAGTTCTGCAATGGGATCATCTGCCGTGATACCTGCTACACATTTCCTTTGCCTTTACTGGGATGGGATCACTCTAACGTGTTCATCGCCCTCGGTTACGAGATTGCCACGGGCTGTCGTATGCTTTGTAGTTTTTGGTGCTCTTGCTCATTGTCCACTCTGTTTGACAAGCATCGATATCGCAAGCAATGTTTAGGCTCTGTCTTGTATTAAAAAAAAAAACACTTATATGCCATTCTTTAGTAGATAAAGATTCTGTGTGATCCTTTCTCTAAAACTGAGGTTTCTGACCTACACGAAAAACCAACATACCATTATCAAGGATTCTACATTTCTACGTGTAAGATCTCCTTTCATGGTATGGTTACCTTGGTGACTTGGTGTCATCATTGAACAGAGTACATCAACTTTGTATCACATCTTGTGAACAATAGTTTTTTTGACTCCTTTCTTGTGCATCTATGATGTTCTCGTGACTTATGGCATATGGACCAACAAACTCGACAGCCAAATAAAACAATCTATCTGAACCCCTATAGGTAGTACTCCAATCAGATGTGTACAGTATGTCATATATAACTTGGAATGAATATCAATAACAATCTTTTTTTTTTTGTTTTTTTTTATGTTTTTTTCAATGTGTAAAATTTATTCATCAATTGCACTCTTCTCTAAACAAAATCAAGAATCGAGTGAAATTGTAAAATGGACTATGTTACAGAGTCTGATATGTTTTGGTTTTCTTTTTTGAGACATTATAAATTTATTCTCCTTATAAATCCAAACGAAATTTCTAATAAATTTCACCAAAATTCAAGATATCCGCTTGACAATTAGTTGGAATTTTTTTTTTGTAAAATATGTTTAATATTCCCGAATACTGTAAAATATTTTTGTTTCCCTTTTAAATGTAATATAGGTAATTAAAATAATTTTTTATCATTTTAAATTATTAAAATTTGAAAATTAATAAACAATAATTTAAAAATAATTATTTTAATGATTGAGAAATCTATGAAAGTTTCTCTAGTGAAAGGATGATTTTGATTTAAGTACTTAGTGGGTTGCTCGATTGGACATGGTGTTGTACTACAAGGCAAGTTTGACTAGTTCAAAAGTTGAAAATGTAGTAGTCGTTATTATTAATGAAGGTAACGCTAAATGTGTCAAATATGAGTGAATAGAGTGTGGATTGTATATAACTCAAAAATAGATTTTGGACATAATTTCAAGTAACAAAAATAGATCGTAATGAGAAAGCTATTTAAATAGTTTTGGATAGCTTTGTTTTTTGCTCTGTCTCTTATGTTTTTTTTTTGTTTGGTTGAAATGAGTTAGATTGTGGAATTGGTATGATGTGGTCTGTGTTAGGCACCCCTTAAAAAACACCACTGGATTTTGATTTAAATCTGTTTTTTTTTATATATTATGATACATATATATCTTATATCTAGTTATGTTCGTTGATGACATGTTTTCTGAACTAGAAATACTTCAAATAATTTTGAATTATACAGTAAAATATAGTGTTTTTTATTTATTATTAAAATATAATCTAAAATACTACATATTTGAAAATTCTCATAACGACTGTGTTGATTCACATTAAAAAATTTAAAGAGTACTGTAGTCTTTCACTCGCTTTTCATGAAGAAAAAAACTATTTTTGAGTTATATACAATCCACACTCTATTCACTCATATTTGACACATTTAGCGTTACCTTCATTAATAATAACGACTACTACATTTTCAACTTTTGAACTAGTCATACTTGCCTTGTATTACAAGTCACTGGAAAGTGAAATTTTGTCTCATTAAAATCTTCAAGCTTAACTTAAATAGAGAACTGATCTGCAAAACAATTTTCTATACGGAAATCAAGAAATTGTGTGTCATTCCATTATACAATTGAGTGTGAGTGTGAGTGTGTTGGTTTGATATCTCGAATTTGATATGATTTTGTGTTAATTTAAATAACTAGTATTATATCATATCTTGATTGAATTTAGGTTATAGCCAGTCAAGAAGTAGCTTATCAATAAGTAGTTGATTGAAGAACACAAACAAGAGAAAAACTATATGCAATGAGTAAATTGAAACTCCACAAGTTTATCTAAAGGATTGTGATGCATAGCCGTGTACCCATGGAGGAGGAACATTCTCAGTAAAAAGCAATATTTTATTCTATGTAATGAGATTTTAATAACTTCTGACTTTATTAATCACCAAAATCTGAAATATAAGATACAACTAGCATTGTTCATTATAATAGCATTTCACTAACTGTTATAAATAAACTAGTTCAATTTAGTCAGACATTTGATCTTCCTAGGAACATAGGATCACTTCGGAAAAATAAAATCATAGTTAAATATAATAATTAGAAGCAAATAGTGAGGGAGTGAGCAAGACAGAAATTTTTTTTCTCTTTTTTGCAGGAAGACAGAAACTAAAAGAGTCAAAACATAAGTAAGACAAACAGAGATCACATACACTAAACTAAACTGATGAAAGAAGTATAGAACAAAGAGGAAATAAATAAACTGAGTCGAAATTTACTCCACAAATAAATTCGTAAATTGTTGAGTAAAGTACTCGTCATGAACAAAGATTAGAAAACTTAAATGAGCCATTTTTAATTCTAGATTAGCAATACAGGTTCAGGTAACTGTGTTGTGGCATTGAAATTCTCAAACACATTTTTTTATAACATAAAGTTATACGTTTAGTTGAGAACTTTATATTCAAACTTGGCATTTTGAGATGAAAATATGTTTTATTTTCCTCTAGAAACGGACTAAAGTGATATATTAAACTAAAATTTATCCAAAATGAAACAAAATATAGTATATGTAGATAAAAAGAATAGAACAGTTAAAGAGTACCACATGTCGTTTCAAACACGATTGTTGGGTAAAAAATTAGCAGACGAAAGAAGAGTGGAAGACAAAAGAAGATGAGACAATGAAAAGAAAATGCCCCCACACCTGAATGTTTAGATCCCCTCATACCGTTTAATTTAGTAGACCCGGCCCAAACTTCGTAATTAACTCTTTCATTTCCTTTTGATTTGTCACTCCCTAACGACAAAAACAATACTACTAGTAATAGTTAGTTTATTACTTTTTAAAAATCTAATGTAAAATTATATTCAAAAACAAATAAACATTTTACAAAGCTAGTTTAGTCATTTCCAAACATGTTTTTTAGAACTTGCTTAATAAAATCTAGTTGTAAATCAAGCATGAATGCTAGGACCTCCATCCTCTTTTGTTGTGCTCAACCGATTTCAGACGTTCTTTTCTATGATCTTCACAAGTCACTCCGTCGTCCAAGGATGCTCACCATGTCGACGATCATTTCGTTCCCTCCAGATAGAGTGAATTGTGTTCTGGAAAGCGTATCCCACTAGAAACCTTGTTGTCTTGTCCAAAGTATCGCCAGCTAGTAGAACCATGACCTCCTTCCAATCGGCCTTAAAATTATCCGCTAGTAACCGTTTAACGAGCGCCTCCCACACCTGTTATAAAAACGGACAAGTGAAAAACCGGTGCTCTTTACTCTCCATAGTTAGTCTATTACACGTTTAGATAGTGGTGTTAATGTTATAGGCTCTATAACGGCATTGCTAACAAGGTCAGATTATTATCTTTTTGAAAGAAAATATAAATACTAAAGTTTTATTCATAAATTAATTGAATGAAAACAAATAAAAGAACATAGTGACAGTGACACTATGTACTAACTAAAGTAACTATCACTTCGTTTTGAAGCAAACAAAAAAGGCTTCCAAATAATCAACTATCTATATTTGGTATAGCTAAATAGTGCATTAATATCCAAACCTAATTTTCTAAGCTAGCTTCCATCACATTCAGATCGTATTCCATACATATATTTCATAAGATAAACCAATACCAATTATCATTTAACTACAACCGTCACTTAAAATATGAAAGAAAACAAAAATTGTTAAATGTCTTATGAATGGTTAGTGTTAGTTCAATCAATCTATGATTAGTTTCGCATTAAATTGTACAAATGTTTGAACAGAAAAATTTATGTACAAGTTGTTTGCAGCTAGGCTAAGTTTAATAATCAGATACAATCGATATTTTGCTATATGGTTCTAAATCAATATGACAATATAAGACCGATTTAATTGATAAAAACCTTAGATAAATACATCAAAGCAAAGTATGTAAACTCTATGCGGATTGATGAAAGTCTCTTATATATGGCTGCTTGGATTGACTAATTAAAAAAAAGTATGAAATTATATTATGATTTTTCAAATTTCACGTCATTCAACATCTCCAATCTAAACGTACTTCGCCAGAACCAACAAAATGCTGACTAGGTTTCTTAAACGAAACCATATGGCTCTTAACCATAAACGCAGTGACTCGCTTCGAAACCCTAATCTCTTCCATCCTCAGCTCTTGTAACCGCCGAACATACTCAGGAACGTGCACTAAGTCCCACACCACTCCAACTCCGCCAGGTTTCAACACTCTCACGGCTTCTCCGAGAACTCTCGTCCTCTCTGCCGCCGCCTCCACCGTCTTCTGACCGTATTCTTTACCGACTGTATGGAGAAACACGGCGGAGACCACCACGTCGAAGTAATTATCACTAAACGGAAGCCGTCTTACGTCTGCTTCACGGCAAGTCACGTACTCTTGTACTCCTATACATATTAAGTTAATCAATACACTAATTAAAGAAAACTTGATTTTTGAATAAAATAATGAACAAAGACATCAAAATTTTGTAATCAAATGACAAAAGTAAATATATTTTTTGGAACTATTTTCAGATATTTAACCAAAATCAAGACAGAGACTGGAAACTATTTCTTTCTAAAGCTAAAATATATAAATCATACAAAATTTGGATCTCCTCAAAAAAAGTAATGACATGTTTAATAATAACACTAAATCAACGGTTCCAAAGTTCAAACTTTTGTTATGATTTCATAAGGCTCAAATTCAGTATTAGAATGTAATTTATCATCTCGCCTTGTGTTCCAATTACAACAAAGTTTAGATTTGAATTTTAATCCAATATTCTTGATATTTAGAATGCTCTATTCTTGTAGATGATTCACAAATTTTCACTATAATCACATAGTATGTAATAATTACTATAAAAAAAACCCGTTAATCACGCAAATAGAGTCATACATCTACAAAATAATAATATGTTGGTTAACGAGAAACGACTTTTTTGTAACGTAAAAAAGACAAAGTCAAAAAGTCAACCAAACAAAAAAAACAATAAACTCACGAACCTTCGATGTGAGCAGTACGAAGAGTAGAGAGAGTAGTACTCATGGACCGATCCAACCCAACGACCCGACCCGAACTACCAGTTTTCTTAAGCTGCGTCGCCACCGCATTAAGCAAAACACCACGACCACAACCCAAATCAAGCGCGGTCTTCACACTCGACCAATCTCCAACAGATCCAACCATCCTCTGCGCCATCTCGTACCTTAGCGGCACGGCCGAGTAAAAAAAGTTTCCCGCAGCGTAAAACAAACACACGGCGGAAAGCGCCGTCACGGCTCCGAGAAACCCGGCTGAGAATCTAGCCACGGCGGCGTTAGGGAAGAATAAGAACGACTCTACAAAGACGCAGATCGGGTTGAAGTAGATGAAAAACACGGCGGAGAGTACAGAGAAAGCAACCGCGTTGAGTACGAGGAATAAGAGTGTGTGTTTCTGCTCGATCCCGTAGATAGCGTAGATCTGAGCCCAGTCTCTCGTCCCAGTACTCGTCTTCCCCATTAAGATCAGAGTGAAAGAAGAAACAGAGTATCAAGTATGGTTACAAAAGCTTGGTTCGAAAGATCAATGAAACATGAGAAAGATGGTGAACGAGAAAGAGAGAGAGAGACTCTGACAGAATCTAAATCACAGTGAAGCTTATAAAAATGTATAGAGAGACATAACATGTATATATATAATGATGAGTAGTAACGTTTCTTTCTCATGTGGGAGTTTTCTCTATTTATAACTGTCACATAGTGTGTCATGCATAAACATTTGTATGGTGTGTGTGTATATGGATTTGGTTATTTGTATTTCAACAGTCAAACACACACAAATTTTGAATGTGTAACCGTTCCTAGTAATAATAATTTAATTTCGTATTATTAATTGCATCTTATCTAATTTTTTTAGGTTGTTTGTTTGGTGAGTGGCCAATATTTCATGTAAAGAACAAAAATTGAAATTTGTTTGTTTGGTGAGTTATCACTTTATCACTCTTTCATGTATTTTGCTTTCTTATGAATTTGAAATTTTAAAAGTCCTCCCTTAAAAATGAACTTTCTCTCCTTTTGTGTTGTTTTTGTCGTTATTAGAAGATATTTAAACTTGTTATGTTTCCCTTAATCATGATGAGTCATGATGATTAGACTCTCTTCAAATATCGTTTAAGATTAAAAAAAACATAGGATTCATAATTTTAACAAAAATTCTCCTTTATTCATTATATTTACCTATTTTATTCTCATTCGTTAATAGTGTTTACTTTCTTCTGTATTGTTCTGTTACTCTATTAATATTTTATATTCAACTTTTTAATTTAAAAAAAAACTCCTATACTAATATAATTCTAGTAGTTATATTGTATAATTGATTTTCATTTCTTAATTCGAAATATAATTTTTTTAAAAATCTTCATATTTTCTTTAATAATTTAAATTATAGCTAGGTGCAATATTTCTATAATTTAAACAAGAATGGAGAATTTCCACCTATATATCACTATTAAAACTTTGAAATATGTCACACAAGTTCAATTATGTGATTGAACTTATATGAACTTTCATGTCTACAATATTTAGAAATTAGAACCATTATCCTTTATTAGAAAGGGAGGAAAGAAAAAGAGAGGGTTGAATTTTGTGGTGCTAGTGAATGAAGTAGGCACATGCAAAGGTCTTTCAAATAGGTCGGAATCTGACTCCGACACTTGATTAGGCACATGGAATTTATTATCATTTTTTTCCTTTCTTAGAAATTAATTTATCACATTTATGAATTTTATCTATGTAAATTGGATGTTGAAATTCGTTTTCTCAATCTATCCTCTTTTTTTTTTTTGTATTCTAAATTTCTGATGATAAATCAATGGGAGAAGTGTCAAAGTTATATTTGAATATATCGTGTTTAAATATGGTTATGGACGGTAGCTGTTAAAACAAAAAAAAAAAAAAAAAAAAAAAAAAAAAAACAACTATGGTTGTGGTATAACTCGAATTCTGAATTCCTTGTACATGTGCTATATAGTTGGATGTTCAAAAATATGGGAAGACACATGTCGTAATTTAATTTATTATAAATTGAACATGTATCTGGTGCGTCCAATTTTGTCAAAATTATTAAATTCAAAGATATAAATAGATGTATAAATCAAATATGTTGCAACATATATTATCATGGTTTCGTCGGCAAGCAAATTACATGTGTACTGTCAACAAAAAAACCAAAATCTTAATATACTATAATTTTAGATGGAAACCAATCTTCGAATCTTTTTTTTTATTATTCTGTTACTTCAAAACAAAGAGCAAAAAAAAAAAGGATCACAGACAAATGTTCATATGAAAAGTTATCTATTTTTTTTTTCTTTTTAACTTTGAAGGTAATTACTGTATATGAGACTCTCTTTTTGACATAGGTAGGTAGTGAACTGTATATGATAGTGAAACTATCCTTGTCAGTAGCTACTTTATGACACTTTGTTACCAATTGTTACTTAAGCTAATCTTTGATTACATTGTATATTACAATTACTATTCAAAAAAATTGGAATCTTACAAAAATAAAGATAAATTGAAAGAAAAAAAACGAAAAAAAATTGAATTCATACGAAAGAGATCTTTATCAACGAACCATTCATGGATCATTACTGACACTTTGGCCCTCCTCTATTAGTAGTAGAACTGAATTATTATTAGTAATTATGTACTTACAAAGATGAAGACACGATGTAGTGACCAAGAAATTGTCGGCAGAATCAAACTTTTTTACTTTTTAATCTTTAGACTAACGCATAAAAACTGACTGAAGCTATTCTCATTAGGGTGCCAAACATGTCGGGTAAACCGAGTTCAACGCATTTTAATTTGGTCTGGTTTAATAATTACCATGCCAATAAAAACGAATCATAGAGAGGAAAAGGTCCCCAAAAAAACACAAAAATGATCAGAACCCGATCGTGTCGGCCTAATAAACACAATTTATTAGCCCATAAATGGACCATTACCAATAAACCATAATAAACATCCCTAAAATCTAGTTGAATCTTTAAATTTGAGAGACAATTTGGTTCGTTGACAAATCCTTGTTCATCTACCATTGAAATATCATGAAGTTAAAGAGTCTTTTTAGTAATTTTTGTCTTTTCTCATAAAAACGACATGCATAATCCGCGTTTTGAAGAGGAGAAAAATTACAGACGAGGATGAAGATACGGGAGAGCAGCTTTTATTACTCTAGATAAGTAAATAAATAGATTCTTACTTTTACCGCTGCTTACTCGACTATTTACTTCTCCACACTGTAAATCGTGTTTACCGCATGGCCCTTCCTCCCCTAAACCGGAAAACAAAACCCGACTCAAAACCGGAATTCGTCTAAATAGATGAACACTATAATCTGCTATATATAGGTAACACAATTTGTTTTCTTTTTTCACCTTTTTACTTTTAAGACGTTGGCTCGATGATACTGCACCAAGTGAGGACTATGGATAAAGTTTTTTTCAAAGGCTGGAAGATTCCCAACTAGCATACACAGCACCTATGATCTTCTCATGTAAAACTTGACCAGAACACGCGATGATTCCTCGGTCAAGACCTTCCAAGTATACACCTTTCGAGAAGTCCAAGTTTCTACCTCCCGCATCAGTCACCACACCACCAGCTTCCTCAACAATTACAACTCCAGCAGCGTGATCCCATATCTTCTCTTTGTAACTAGACTTTGCAAACTTCATAAACACTTCAGCGTCTCCACGCGCAATCGCTGCGTATTTCACCATGCTATACACTCTCAATGGCTGTTTTCTAACTCCCATGCTATTGGCAAGTCCCGCAGTGAACAAGTGGTTTGAGTTTGCTCTCTCAACTGGCTCACAGACCGTAGCTAAAACCGGATCATCGACTGAAGAAACCTTAAGTAGTGTAGCAGATTCAGGGAACCCTCCAGCAATTAACGGTTGCATCCACGCTTGACCACTTCCTTTCTTAGCATACATGACACATCCTTTCGATACCGATCCAGCTACAGCTTTCGTCTTCATAGCTTGGTTGCCACCGTTACTCAAACATTCTTTCTTAACCGGATAATTAGGACATCCAAGAACACCTAACAGAACTTTACCATTCTCTAGCAAAGCTAACGCAACAGCGTACTGATCACCACGAACAAATCCTAACGTTCCATCCACAGGATCAAGCACCCAATGCCTTCCTTTAGGACCTCCAACAGAGTTACATCTACTAATAGCCTTGAGAATGTCACTTGATCCCAAAGGTTTAACTGGCTTCGGAAGCCCGTATTTGGGAGCTTCAGACAACGCTTCGTTAACCGCATTCGAGACAGCTCCCAAAAGTCCTAAAGAAGTAGCCTCTGAGAGTGCCTCAGTGTCTTCTTCAGCGACAATTGAAAGGTTTTGATCACCAAAAACTTCAGCTAAAACCCAACTCACAATTGCTTGAACACCAAAATCTGTTAAAGTGAAACCACATAAGTAAAATTATCTATATCAATGCAGAGACTCTAATTAGCCTGTAACAGAGCTTTACTTACATCTACAACATTCTCAAACTAAAACAAGTACAATAAAGTACACTGTTAAACTACTAACACAGAGAAGTTACACGGTTCTGTAATACTAAAGATTAGCACTGAATAAAACATTGATTTAAAGATTTAAAAGACATTCTGTAAGAACACGAGTAACTATGATTATTCGATTTTAACCTCAATTCGTAACACCAAACATTGACACAATCCAATATCACAAATACAATCAAAATTTATCAATTCAAAACCTAAACAGATCTCGGAATTGCAATACAATTCAATTACAAAACATAAAAAGATTCATACAATTCGAAATTTTTAAAGCGAGAGAAAAAACAAAACACAATCCAGAAAGAGAGAAAAGAGAAAACGAACCTGCGACGGTGACAGGAGAATCATCGTCTTTAGACTTGACGTGGCCACCGTTAGGAAGATGAAGCTTCTCTTGAACTTTAACACATAGAGAAGAAGCGAGGTGAACCACACGCACCGCTGTGTCAATCTCCGTTTCTAAGGATTCCACCGCCATCGCCCGGCGAAATCTATCGGAGACAAAGGAGTAGGAGGAGAAGGAGAAGATTATCAAAAAGCTTCACGCTTTTTTGTTTTTCTTCACATGCTCTCTCCTCTCTCTCCACTGCATCATCTCCTCTCCCTTTGTTTCCAACCTTTTTATTTGCAAAAATTATTAATTTTTTTTTTTAAAATTTTTACTTTTCATGTACTTCTTTTGTGGCTTTTTTGTCGCATTTTATTAAAATAATAAAATTTTACTTTTTCTCCTAAAAACAAACGTTGATTTAAAAAAATATCCTCAAATTATACTCTCACTTTTTTTTTCCATTGTCTCCTACTAGATTTTGTAGGGTTTTTTTTTTTTTTGTGTGTGTGTGGGTGGAATCGTGGAAAACGTACCACAAATATAAGAAATGTAATACATATTAATTGATACATTTGTATATTATACCACATTGAGCTATGTCGACGCTTTTTCTAATAAAACGATATTGGAAAAACAATCTTGGTGAGTATCTTTTTGGTATCTTAGTGAGCATTTTATAAGGGCATCCAAAATACAATAATTAGAATAATTATACTATAATGTATGTACTAGAAAAAATAATAACGTGTGAAGTGGGTTGGTTTTGTACTTTGTAGACTTGTTGTTAGTTAGTTAGGTGAATAAGGGAACACGTGTGGAATAAAAAAAATCGAATTAAATTAAAAAGTTCTCTTTAATTTTCATCATACTCTTTTTTTTTCAGTTAATAAATAGTACTAAACCTTTTTTTTAATTTTAACATGACCGTATTCGTCTGATATATTTGCTTTAAGAAATATTAACTGCATAGCCAGGGAAAGATTATTAAAAAAAATTGGGGGAAATAAATAAACACATGGACGGCTTAAATAATTTAGAAAAAAATAACATGAAATTATAGATGAAGAGGTCAAAATCACAAAATGTATGTAGACCGTAAAGGTGGAAGTGTGCATGGTCATGCATGTGGACAGAAAGCTCCTTTGCTTCTGTATAATTAAATTGAATTATTTTATTTTAATTAATCAGCCTAGGACTAAAATTATGTTAGTACTAATAATCTATCTTGTTAACCGTCCAAAGTAATCGTACGGTGGTTTCTCTCGTTGAGGTTGGGAAACGAATGGTTCATCCATTATACTAATAATACTAGTTCTTGATTGTGTGGTTTAATTACTTAATTTTAAAACACCCAAAAAGTAGCTGATTGTGGTAGTTCATCTTTTTTTTATTTCAACGAGTGCTTGGAATGTTTTTTTTTTTGTGTGTGTGTAAAATAACGAAAATACGAATAATGTACGTATGAGCCCAAAGATAATGCCAACATACGTACACGAGCTTGTATAGTTGTATTATATTTATACCAAACTCCCAACCATATCAATATAACTGAGCCCAATATGACATATTTTATTGGGCTGTATGGAAATTTTCTGGCATCTGATGCCCATATGAAGTCCAAAAAATGATTTTGATTCTATATGGACTTAGGAATTTGGACAAATGATTTATGATTTATAAAAGTAAAGTTCTCCAAATTCGTTTGAATACAGGAGTATTCTACTATCTCTAAATAGTTTTGTTTTTGCTAACTTTTTTTAAAAAATTATTGATTTGAGAAAGCTTATTACATGCATCGATACTGAAACTATGTTAGCACCAAGCTTTTTATTTATTGATGTAAACTTTTCTTTTTTTTTTTTTTTTTTTTTTAGATGTAAACTTTTCATTTGTTTTAAAGTGGTTGAAATACATCAAACATACTTATATGATGTAATTTTGTATTATTTCCGTTGTTTTATAATGAAATATATAATGGATTGGATCAATTTTGCATAATTGGTATCCAATAAATTTAATAATGACACCAACTATCTTAAGTGATATGCTAGATTGATTTTTTAATTTATTATAATCAACATTTTTTTTTACATTTTATAATTGCTGTTATGTACCTTGTTTGTCTATTGAATGGGCAAGAATTATAAGTTATCATGTCTCTTATCACTGTCCCAACACGATAGTTAATGTTCCTTCGTTGATCCTTCTATAGTTGTTTACGCGTTAACTTATCATCCGACGCATGTTTTTGTTTTTAGACTTATACAGTACTTATATTATAGTATGAAAATATGTCAAGCAAACATTTATGCCGCTGTTGATATATTGTTGTTTTGGTGATGTTTTTAGTAGTATTATGGTTTTTTTATGTATAAATAGTTATCCTCAATTTAAAAATTTATATTGTACTTAAAAAAAATTAAGATTTGTTCAAATCATTAGATAAACTCCACATTAAATATGAACAGAGATACTTAACTTACTATGAATTCCACATTGTATAAATGACAGGAATAAAAAGTCCCATCATTTTGAATGAACATGTTATTAACCGCACATTCGAAAGTGAGAAAAGACATAACTTACAATAACAGATCTCAAACTGTTAAGATCACCTAACTAATTTATTTCTATCGATGGCATTTTTGGTTTTAAATATATATGAATCAAATCAATGTTTTTAGGAATCCAACTTGTTTGTGGATTCCCTATGTGTCTCTCTAGTCCAGTAAGGAAGTTAATCAAGATGATGTATGATCTGATGATATGTGAATGTGATGGATAATACAAGAAGAAATGGTTGTACCTAAAGAGGAAAAATGAGGATAGTCAAAGAAAAGAGTCGTTACCCGTTAACCTTATTTTTATATCTTCTTAAAAAAAAAACAGAAAAAGGCTAAAGAACGAAACGCACCTCTCGGCTGTATTCACGGTCTCGACGTGATTGACGGTCTCGACGTGGCCAACGTTTTCCATTTCAGTTTGTTTCCCCGCATTTTCAATTCAATTCATTTTTATAAATAAGAATAATCTCTTTTTCTTGAGTTTTTTTTCATTCACATCTGGGAGTCATAATTATAAAAGGGAACTTTTTTTTATTTAGCTAAAAATAATAATTACTGCAATAGTTATTAGACTTCTTAAAATCCCGTTTAAAGAAATTATCAACTTATATATATATATAGAAGTTTTTAATTATTTTTTCTTTTTCATAAAAAAAATATATATACAAACATGTTTTTTTTTGTTAACTCACAGAATAAATCTCCAGATCTATGGAGGGTATCCCACGGGTAGGGTCCCCCAGATATGCAAATTGGTCGTAAGCAATGAGCTCATACTCATGTGGATAAAGAGATAAAATTGAGTAATTCTGCGCTTTGGGAGAATCGATCCCTGATCTAAACTAACACGGCGACTCTTCCACCAAAGCTAGAACCACTAGTCCACCAACTCATGGTTTATATACAAACATGTTTACGCAAAAAGTAACCAAATATCTACATATAATAAATTAACTTCTACGTGAACACTTCCCGTCGTTCCCGACTTGCGCAGTCAATTAAACGATGGATATATTCTGGTTATGTGTTATCGTTTATCACTGTGCTGTATATGCTGTACATGTACAGTTGAATAAACAGTTGTACACATAAGTTGGAATACCGAATACGCGAATATGTCACAGTGATAAACGATAACACATAACCAGAATACATACACTGTTCTAACAACCACAAAAAATAATACTAGAAAGATAGAACATGTCACAGAAAACTTAATTGCTAACAAATTTATTTTAGTGGATACGGATTAAGTGTCTAAATACAAAATAATCTGCGAATAGTTTAATAAATATGCCCTAGAAAAATTTCCAATCAATATATCCTACCAGAATACGTTTGGACGATTGTCTGATTATCATCGAGTTGATACATAATTGATGAATCTTTCAAAGATGGGAATTTGTTTAATTAGATCCTAAAAATTAATTCAACGCGTTAATCTGAATATGATATGAACTTTTGGTGCCATTAAGTCACATTAATTATTAGATAAACAAATCTAAAAAAGTCTTATAAGTTAGTACATACATTAGTCGTCTTCTAAATTCCTGCATTTGAACTTTATAATAATAAGTTAAATTTTTGTTTAAGTAAATAATAAAAGATTCAGCTGTAGGAATCATGTGGGTTTGATATGCGAACGCATGTGCAGGCACATGGTGTGACCTAACGACTTCATCCTCCACTATCATATTATTTGTCTTCGAATATTGCATTTTACTTTTATTGTTTTTCTGCTATAAAATTATATTTTTTGCTTATGATAACGAAATTTTCATGTCGTATTATGATTGGCAAATTCCCCAAATAAATATATAGACTTTATTTACTCCATCATATATATAGCGAGAAGACATATTAACACGTTATATAGACCATAGTCTTTTTCATGTTTGAATATAAGATCTGATAAAGTACGTAATCAAACAAAAAGCTTACCTCACCAAAGAATACACACAAAATTTTAATATATTATTTTTCTATTTATAATAGAATTTAAAATTTTAAAATACAAAAATTGGAGTAACGAAATCATAAACGGAACCACGACAAACTTTTCTAGCTGAAAAACTATATTATTACTATTATTTTAATAAACAAACAACGTGTGACGCGAAATCGTGTTGTTACGTTGTGTGTTTGTTCTCTTCTCTATCAGTGCTACATACATCTTCTATGTGTGTCTGTGTGTGTTCCCAAGTTAAGACAACGTCACAGTTCTGGTTTGGTGTTATGATCATGTATTGTTGTTAGCAAATGCAAACGAAGAAGAGAAGGCACCGTCGGTTGCGGCGCCGTCATCTTTGTCCACTCCCGTCTTCCAAAAGTCGCGTTTTGTGGGATTCTACTTATTTCGAGTTTTGTTGCGATTTGATATTTTTATAAAGCCAAATTTATTACCTATGCACCACCTGCGGAAGTTGTCAACATGTAAACTATATTAGTATTATAGATTAGGCTGATTAGCATATCTTAGAGCATATTATCGAACTGAACAGAAATCTTCTAATCATTCACATACACCGAATGAGTCACGTAAAAATTACGGAGTTTAGACATATCAAATCTTGTTTAAGAATATCGTTGCATATGTTTTTTTTATCTTGACAAAGCTTATGTAATTGTCTTCGCTTGAGACGTGAAAAATTGGAATATGACTTGACGCAGTGGTGGTCGAATGAGTTAATATTTATGCCGTTTTCTGTCTCATGCTTAGCCGATTCCTTAAAAAAATAAGATTAACAATCAACACATATAATCAATGCTTTACTTTAAAAATCATATAGTATATATCAACTATCAAGTAACCCATTTAATTTTCTACGCCAATGTAGTTTGGTTTTGAATTAAAAACTGAAACCATGAATAGTTGAGTTGAATTAATTGATTCATTCATCCGATCCATGGTCCTTACTAATAGATTTAGTTGGGAACTTGGCTGGTTAATCTGACATATTCTTAAAGCTCAATAAGTTACTATATAAGTAAATACCTCTACTGCCTCTTGCTACCAATGAATCAAAAGCTCTGTATATTATTTTAGCATCTGCTATTTAATTAACTTAGTGGTTGAAACATACTGAAGACAACTTCTTTACACCATTAATGCAACAAGATCACAATATAGTTAGGTTAGGTTTCCACCGGTTACCACACTTTATTGACAAAAAACCATTGAAATCATATTTTTGTATACGAAATCTAACTTACTAAATATTCCATACTTGATAGTAGTAAATATCACGACTTTGATACTATATAAAGTGTATACAGAGATCAACTGGTTACTTAATCAGTCATTTTGATATGCTTGTTTCCTCATTTTAGTTAAGATAAAAAAATCAGTATTTATCAGATGTACATGCTTTAATCACAGTAATTTTAGTTAGTTGTCCACATACCTATTTTATTATGTAGTTAGTTGAAAATATTCGTATAGAAACGCAAATTAACACCACGAGTTGATTACGATAGGTCGTCCATTAAAAAAAAAAAAAACACAAAAATGTTCTCGAAACAATTGTGATTTTTATAAACACTTAAACAGTGACACACAATATATAGTTATTGAAAAAAGACCCTTACAAACCAAAAATACTCAAAATTAACAGCTAATACCCGCCGCGAATTTTTATGCAACCTCATTAGTACAACAGACAAAAAATTAACACCTAACCTAATTAAAAAAAACTTTATAAAGTAAAATAACTAATCTTATCATTAATTAATTCTTTAATCCTATTCTGTTTTAGTCTAGTTAATTAGTCATCTTCTCTCTCTGTGTGTGTAGGCCCTTTTGTGAAGGCTTCCTTTTGAGTTGCTTCTCCTCCTCTCTGTATGTAAGATGACAGCCTAATCAAAACCAACCAGCCTGGAAAGAGCTATTCGATAAAAAAAGAAGAAATTTTTGCAGAAATAACTAAAAGTAACACTTCAAAAAAGTCTCTACCTTTTTCTCTTTTTCTTCTCCCATTTCTTTCCTCACTTGAGTTTGATTGTTTCTTCCCAAAACACACACACACATTCTCTTCTCCAATTGGGTGTTCCCTTTAGCCATGTGAATCCAAACCCCAAACCTTCTCTCAATCAAATCTACAGAGCAATCTCCAAAGTTTGATTCTTTTTTTTAGCATTGAGCTTGATTTGTTTCTATTTCTGGGTTCTTTTTAGGGTTCTTACACAACAACAATGGTGTTCACAAAATCATTACTTCTTCTTCTTTTGTTCCTCTCTTGTTATACAACTTCTTCATCTGCCTTATTCAATCCTCCAGACAATTACTTGATCTCTTGTGGCTCATCACAAAACATTACCTTTCAAAACAGAATCTTTGTTCCTGATTCACTCCACTCATCTCTTGTACTCAAAATCGGTAACTCTTCAGTAGCAACATCAGCCGCTTCCAATTCAAGCATTTCGATCTACCAAACCGCTCGTGTTTTCTCCGGTTTAGCTTCTTACAGATTCAAAATCAATTCTTTGGGTCGTCATTGGATCCGTCTTCATTTCTCACCAATCAAGAACTCTACTTGGAACTTACGCTCTGCTTCAATCACTGTTGTCACAGACGACTTCGTGCTCTTGAACGACTTCTCTTTCAAGAACTTCAACGGCTCTTACCTCTTCAAGGAGTACACAGTCAATGTCACTTCAGAGTTCTTGACTTTGAGTTTCATTCCATCAAACGATTCGGTGGTGTTTGTCAACGCGATTGAGATTGTCTCTGTTCCGGATAGTCTTATCCCTGATCAAGCTTTGGCTTTGAATCCTTCAACTCCGTTCAGTGGTCTCTCTCAGCTTGCGTTTGAAACAGTCTACAGGTTAAACATGGGAGGACCATTGTTGACTTCTCAAAACGATACGTTGGGGAGACAATGGGATAACGATGCAGAGTATCTTCATGTGAACAGCTCTGTTCTTGTCGTAACGGCGAATCCTTCTTCGATTAAGTACTCTGCTTCCGTGACTCAAGAAACAGCTCCAAACATGGTTTATGCTACTGCTGATACAATGGGTGAAGCTAATGTAGCGAGTCCTAGTTTTAACGTCACTTGGGTTCTCCCTGTAGACCCAGACTTCAGGTACTTTGTTCGTGTACATTTCTGTGATGTCGTGAGTCAAGCTTTGAACACGCTTGTTTTCAATCTTTATGTGAATGATGATCTTGCTCTTGGAAGTCTTGATCTCTCTACGTTGACTAATGGTCTTAAAGTTCCTTACTTTAAAGATTTTATCTCCAATGGTTCCGTTGAGTCTCCCAATGTTTTAACCGTTAGCGTTGGGCCTGATTCACAAGCAGATATCACTAACGCGACTATGAATGGTTTAGAGGTTTTGAAGATTAGTAATGAAGCTAAGAGCTTAAGTGGTGTTTCTTCGGTTAAGTCACTTGTTCCTGGAGGATCAGATAAAGGAAAGAAGAAAGCTGTGATCATTGGTTCTGCTGTTGGTTCGTTCTTTGTGGTTCTGTTGATTGCAGTTTGTTGCTATTGCTGTTTGGTTGCTTCGAGGAAGAAGCGATCAACGAGTCCTCAAGAAGCTGGTAATGGACATCCATGGTTGCCGTTGCCTTTATATGGACTGTCTCAGACTCTTACCAAATCAACCGCTTCTCACAAGAGTGCTACAGCTAGTTGCATTTCGTTAGCTTCTACGCATCTTGGACGTTGCTTTATGTTTCAAGAAATCATGGATGCTACTAATAAGTTCGATGAGAGCTCGTTGCTTGGTGTTGGTGGATTCGGCAGGGTTTATAAAGGAACTTTAGAAGATGGGACTAAAGTCGCGGTTAAAAGAGGTAATCCAAGATCCGAGCAAGGTATGGCTGAGTTCAGAACCGAGATCGAAATGTTGTCCAAACTCAGACATCGACATCTCGTGTCTTTAATCGGTTACTGTGACGAGAGATCCGAAATGATTCTGGTTTATGAGTACATGGCTAATGGACCGTTGAGGAGTCATCTCTATGGAGCTGATCTTGCTCCATTGTCATGGAAACAAAGACTCGAGATCTGCATTGGTGCAGCGAGAGGATTACATTATCTACACACCGGTGCATCTCAAAGCATTATACATCGTGACGTGAAGACCACGAATATTTTACTCGATGAGAATCTAGTGGCTAAAGTTGCAGACTTTGGACTATCCAAAACTGGCCCTTCACTTGATCAAACCCATGTGAGCACGGCGGTTAAAGGAAGCTTCGGTTATCTCGACCCTGAATACTTCAGGAGACAGCAGTTAACAGAGAAGTCCGACGTGTACTCGTTCGGTGTTGTACTAATGGAAGTTCTATGTTGTAGACCTGCTTTAAACCCGGTGTTACCGAGGGAACAAGTGAACATAGCGGAATGGGCGATGGCCTGGCAGAAGAAGGGTCTGCTCGATCAGATCATGGACAGTAACTTAACAGGGAAAGTGAATCCAGCATCGCTTAAGAAATTTGGAGAAACCGCTGAGAAATGTTTGGCTGAATACGGTGTGGACAGGCCTTCTATGGGAGATGTACTGTGGAACTTGGAGTACGCGTTACAGCTAGAAGAAACATCTTCGGCTTTGATGGAGCCTGATGACAATAGCACAAACCATATTCCAGGGATACCAATGGCGCCAATGGAGCCGTTTGATAACAGTATGAGTATCATTGATAGAGGAGGAGGAGGAGGAGTAAATTCAGGGACAGGTACTGATGATGATGCGGAAGACGCGACTACGAGTGCTGTGTTTTCGCAGCTTGTTCACCCTCGTGGAAGGTAGGAGAAGAAGATAAAAACATATTTGGTGAAAACAACAGAGACAGACATTATTGTTTGTTTTTGAAAAAATTTACAGAAAGAAAAGATATTTATTTGTTGATGACACTTTTGGGTTGGAAACAACAAAATGATTCATTGTCTGAATTTTTTACGGTGTATTTGTTTTGTAATATAGTGAGTACTGATGTTTTTTTTTATAAAAGCAATCAAGACTCAGAATGTGATTATATTTTTTAACTAATTCAAGTTTATAAAATTCATTTATCATCAGTTTTCTTTTTTTCCTGTTAAAATTGTTAGAATACTCGATTCAGATTATGAAACTTAATCTTAAGAAAGAAGAGATAAAAGTTAATTTGCAAGAACGACGCCGTTTCATCAGTCTTATTAATTTGCATAGTTTATAGCCATACGATGTCGTTTCAATCTTCTGAAAGGATAAAAGTTAAAAGTATGCAGAACGACGCCGTTTCAAGAAAGTTACGTAAAATAGAGAAAAAACAAAATATTGCGGTGAGCGTGGATCGAACACGCGACCTTCAGATCTTCAGTCTAACGCTCTCCCAACTGAGCTATCCCCGCATTTGTTATCTTTTTAGAAAATATGGTACTTAACCAATTTATTCAAACAAAAACCATATTCAATCCAGACACTTCTTTAAGCTAGCTACACATATTGATTCAAAAAAATATATTCTCTGCATTCATCATGAACTTATTGACTTAGATTCGTAGATTAAGCAATGTTTATTAGTATTATGTAACAATGATTAGGTTAATACAAAATTAGAGTACATGGTTGATGATACAATACAAATACATTGCAAAGTTACATATTTTTCCTTATAAATTATACTTCGGAAAATCTCCAGTAGAAGCTAGTGCTCTCTGGCATTACTCTTCTTTTAAGATTCTTTTCTTTTACTTCCTGCACACGATACCGTATCCAGAAGATGCTCCACGAGTACAATCCAAAGTTGCATATGCGATCTCTGACTTAACTGAATCAATCTCTGCTTGTGTATCAGAGAAGATGCAAGTTTTACAGTCATTGGAGAGTAGAGAAGAAGTCTTGAAGCTGTCTTCACCACCAACGACTGGCATGGCGACTCCGGCCTTAGCGGGATTCTGGAAATCAGGCTTGTAGGTTCGTCCCAAGATTCCATCTACCTTAGGTGAAAGGTTAAAGAATCTGAACTGAACCTCAAGATGTGCAAAACAGTCATCTGATGGTACTTTGTAGCTGTGGATTCTGTCGTCTTCTTTTGTCACTGGAACCACATTGATCATGATCTCGGCTTTGTCTTTGATTGTCACGATCACGCTGTTTCTCATACTCACTCTCTCGATCTTGATGTCCTTGTTTGGTGAGTACCTAATTTATAAAGAAAACATATAGAGTTTCAATAATCAACATGTAGTCTAAAAACGAAACTGAGGTTTTGTATCAAATACGAACCAGGTGGAGAGAGTTTCTTCTGGGACAGATAGATCTTGGCCATCAAAAGAGAATTTGAGATGGTCGACTTCATTGTCCCATGAGGCGGTTTTCGCGGCTTCGAGGGAGAATTTGTGGGAGTTGAAGAGGAATCCGAGGGCTTGGATCCATGTGAAGTCTCTGGCACGACCAGCGGGTCTGTGACCAATGAACCTACCATTGATCTGAAGGTCAGAGTCAGAGACGAGGCTAAACTCTTCATTGCTCTTTCCATGGAAGTAGAAGACAATGCCGTCTCCTCCAATGAACCTCGGGTCATAACAAGCTGATCCAGGTCTGTTGCAATTTGGTTTCCTCACTACACGCAAAAACATATGATGGTTTACTGACTCTAAAGTGCACAAAAGACGTGTGTGGGAAACTTTATGATTAAGGAGTAGAAAAAAGCTTACTGCGGCACTGGGATTTGCAGGTGGGTCTATCGCAATCGGCGTAGCAGACTTTGTTCTTGGAGTTCATGGCTGTTGTGCTTGGGCATTCCTCTGGACAGTTAATGTACTTGCGGTAACATCGAGTGTAAGGGTTACTACAATAAACTCCAGCTGCCTTGGCTTGCAAGAAACAAGTTGCAGCCACCAGAGCCGTCACTAGCAAAAGGGTCTTTGAGATCTCCATCTTTGTTTTGATTAGAGAAGGAGAGTTGGTTTGTTTTGATGATGATGATGAGAATTGTTAATTGTGAATTTATAGGAGTGAAAAGTCAAATGCTTGCTTGATAAAGGGGCTATTCTGTTAATTAATTATTGAGATACAAGTTGGAGACTGTGCGCCTTTGGACGAACTTTGCGGCGACACCATCAACGATTGCACTTAACCTTTTTTACTGCTTCGTTTCTAAGTAAAAGTATGACTATTTCTCCAATTTAAGGTATCGGTTTAAGATTAGTTTTTGTAATGACGACTAATTATATTATATTATAAATCCAAGTATTTTATGTTTAGTACAACGGTAAGACGATATATATGTCAAGAAACTATAAACATCGTAATTTCGATAAATATGAACGAAGTTATTAAAATTGTTAGTAGAGAAAGCAGTGTGATCCACATTTCTCGGTCCTAATAAATAGGACAATGACATTTTTGTTGAGCATGTGTTAAATTATAATTTATAACCTATGACCTGTTACGAATCTTTTCATATTGGTTCATGCATGGTGTTACTCTTATCTTATGTATGATTTTATTCGTGAACAAAGTATCAATTATGTTTTCAGAAAAATTAAAATTCATCTAAAGAATACAAAAAAAAAATACATTGTTCTTATGAATTTTTTTTCAAATGTTTTCTTAACCCAGTGAATTTGACTCATAAGTGCTTAGGGCAATATTTTTTAATGTTAAAAAGGTGCACAATTGTTCATACTTCACAGTTCACAGCATCAGACCGAATTGTCAAATAGTGATTTCTCTTAATATCCGAGAGTACTTTAATCATCTTGCAAGAGTTCTTTCACTTTCAAGTATATATTTTTCCTTTTCTTTTGGAAGTGTTGTTGTATATTGTATGTGTAGTGGTTCTATGATAGACGAATAATCATTATTTAAAAATGTGTTACAGTATATAAGGAACCTGTACGTAATTGATTGAGAATTTGGTCCTTAACCGGCCATATACATTAAAATAAACTGAGTGAAATACATACGTTCTAAGGTGGTGTCGTTTTGCAAAGGAACTAAAATATAAGAGTAAAAAAACTAACAAAAATGCGGTGAGCGTGGATCGAACACGCGACCTTCAGATCTTCAGTCTGACGCTCTCCCAACTGAGCTATCCCCGCGATGACATTAACACTTACAGAAGCCAATATAGACCAAACATCGCAAAACCCTAGCTATCCAATAAAAACAACAACTCACAAATTTGTTAGTCAGATGCTTCATCATCATAGAAGAGAGACACGACATGAGATATTCGGAAATTTTAGAACAATCAATTGAAAAAAAAAAGGGATTTGATTAATGAATCGAAATTACATCAACTAAACCCAAAGAGAACACTTGAGAAAGACAATGAAGAAACATGGAGAGAGAGAGAGAGAAAGAATTGCATGAAGAAACAAAAGATCGGTGAAACATATAAGCTTCATCGATAGCAAACTGAAAAACTCAAATGGTCATAAATTTTTTCTTTTTTTTTTGAACAAACACGAGCGACCTCTTCATGATCTCTTTTTCTTGGTCAGCCACCTTATTTCACGATCCTTTCCATCATCATCTTCAGGCACCATTGCTTTGTTTCCCCCCTTTGAGATGAGACTGTTTGATTGACCAGAGCCCAAACCATTCTCTTGTAAAGGAAGCAAATCATTACAAAGATTTGTGGACGTTGGATAAGGAGGAGCAAAAGGAGGCACCATGGCTTTGTTCATTTCCATTGGGACGAGAATTCTCGAGTGACTTGATGAGCCCATTCCATTCTCTTGTAAAGGAAGCAAACCATTACAAAGATTGGTGGACGTTGGATAAAGAGGAGCAAAAGGAGGCACCATGGCTTTGGAATCCACTCCCGTTGAGAAGAGACTTTTCGGGTGACTCGAGCCTATTCCATTCCCTTGCAAAGAAAACTGATCATGACAAAGATTGGTGCTTCCAAAAGGAGGAACATATCTTCCTGCAGGGAATGAATCAAACGGGATTCCAGCAACACAATTGAACGGAGGCACACGAGGACACACAGGAGTGAACAGATTCGTTGTTCCTCTTGTAGCATCCCCATCCAACGGTGGATTAGTGGTGTTAATAATGCTATTGCTGCTGCCTCCTATGGGCTTAGATGGACCAAGAGTGAGATCAAGATTAATATGATCCTCATCATTTGATAAAGCATATGAAGTAGTATTGCTCCAGTTGATGATGGGATGGTGATGAGGCGGAAACATGGTCGTCTTCATTTTTTCGGCTCCTGGACCAGTAGAAGACAGGTAAGGTCTGCTGCTGCTGCTGCTACCTCCTCCGCTGTACATAAACGGCCCAGAGGACATCCCTCCATAGCTTCCGAAAGGCCTACGATAAGTATCCTTTGAAAGCATTGCCTCGATGAACTTCAGCTGCTTATGGAATTCTCGTTCCTTTTTGTGGGCGTTCTGGTGACCGGCTAGAGCTCGCCGGCATGAGAAATTCTTCATGCAGAACCTACAGCAGTAGATTTTGGTAGCTCTTTCTCTTTGCACAACCTCTAAAACGGATCGAGGCCTCTCAAGGATAGTCCTTTCAGACACAATATCTTGAGGAGGCTTTTGTTCCTGAAGGTTCATGGTCACCTTCTCCTCCTCGGCCACAACGACACTTTTGAGTTTTTGATCATGTTTGGGTGGGGAGGAGGAGCTTGTTAAAGACACAAGTGATTGGTTCTCCATAGGTTGTTTTGTAAAAAATTGTCTTATCTCTTTTGTGTTGTGATTTTAGAGGAAAGGGCCGGAGTCACACTCCTATATATATTGATGAGAGGGTTTAACTCATTTAAGGTATGAAATCTCCCAAGGGCAGAAAATATTTAATTGAAACCTTAAAGGTGTCTTTGACTAATTTACAGTTCCCTTTTCTTTTTTCTGAGCAAAATAAACCATTTGAAGATATATATATAAAAACATAATCAAAATTTTATTCCTTTTGTCTTTCCAATTAGCTTTGTGTAATCTAATTTTCTTTACTCATTTAAAATATAACCATCAGCCAATGTTACATCATAGATTAGATAATGCATATAAGTATAAAAAAACATCATTTAAAAACTCTCTTTTCATTTTATTTTATTTTAAATATGGTGTTGGCGAGTTTGTTAAATCGACAGTTGAAAACTACCAATTTTGCAATAAATCGAACATTATCGTAAGTATTGAACTGATGTGTTCAAATAAATAACAATTACTAAACCAAGTAAGTGATAACAATATTTAATTGAAACCATAAAGTGACTTTGGAATCTACGGTTTTCTTTAAAAGATACTGGTACCTCTCTGAGTAATCTACAGTTAATTTTTTTTCTTTTTCTGATGCATCTCCAACACAGCAACCCTGTTCTATTTTAGAAGTCAGAATTTTACTATAGAGCAACATTTACTTTAATTATACTATATATTTTACTTTAAAATAGAAAAAATGAAAAAATTGCTCTATATTCAGAGTAACTCTATTCTCATCTCTATTTTTTTACATAATTTTATTTTTAAAGTTACTTTATATTACAGTAAAAACTAAAGATATATATTAGAGATGATCTAAGCTAAATAAACCATTTGAAGTTAAATATAGAATCCAAATTTTATTGCTTTTGTCCTTCCAGTTGACTTTGTATAATCTGAAGTTTTTACTTATTTCAATTATAACCATCAATGACTCTTATATTATATACGTGATTATTATGCCTACAAGTGTAAAAAATAATTTACAAACTTTCTGTTTCATATTTTTTTTTTCTAAAAATGGCGCATCGTGAGTTCGTTAAAACGACCATTGCAAACCGACTCTTCAGTAAATCGATCGTCATTTACGGTAAGTATTTATATGACATATATATTAACTGATATGTTCAAATAAACAACATTAACTAAATCAAGTAATCACAGTATTGTATCTTCTATGTAATGGAGTAACATGTTCTTTTTCACTTATTTTCTAGATATACATATATATATATTTGAATAATTGCAAATACAATGAAAATGAAAACAATATATAGACAATTAAATTCAAGTCATAAACATTGTACTTACAAACGCCAGCTAATATTCATCAGCTTTACTACATTTGGTTTTTCTTTCTTATCGTAATTTAATACTCACAAATAGAAATATTATAGTGTTCAATAAAGTACTAAGCGGTATGTGAGTGGTGATAATGCCTAAAACGCAGTCAGAGCATAAACGATTTTAGGCGGTTTAGACTTCTACAACATTAAACATGTTATATATAATATTATATATAGAATTATGTAAAAATATATGTTAAAATAATAAATAATAAATCATAAACAAAAGTTAGAAAATACATTTATTTAACTTATATTAACAACATATAAACGTTTATAATTACATATACAGTTATAAAACTTAATAATTTAATATATGTAGTTAAAAATTAAAATTATATATATTAAAATATAATTTATGCAATTTTAGATGGTTCAGACGGTTATTTAGGCGTTTGTTTAGCGCCTAGACGGCATCCAGACAACCTCTTTCTTGAACACTTTTTTTTTAGTGTATTTTCTTTAATTATGTTGTTTTTTATTTATTACTTTCTATTTTTATTTTGTAACTGGCGAAATACTTGTTTGAGAAAAATATCCACAATCAAAATTTAAAATAATGGTGCATTAATTATTGTCAGATTATCTTTAGTGACCTTATGAAACTATTGGAATGATATCTCCAACATACATTAGTTTATCCATATATAACTAATTGTTTATATCACCGCACAATACGGTTTAATAGGTATTTTATTTTTTATTTGAGGGAAAATTCCAATGTTTTCACGACCGGACCGGAAGGCGAACCGGACTACTTTCTGGGTCACCGGATCATCGGTTCAACCAGGTTCGACTGCGGGTCAATTGATTATGATTTGTTTACTATATTAGTATATTTATAGAAATTATATAGTTTTATAAAATACTAAAAGAAAAATAATCATACCATAGTTAACAAATTATGAATCTAAAAACAAAAATAAACTAATAAAGTGAATGAACCTTTTGAATCATTTGATTGAATCACATAGGACCAAGCTATATCACTTTTTCCTCGGACTGAACGGTTTGCAGCTGCTATTTCTTCATAGTCTTCTTCAGTTTCCATTACTTGTAAAATACACAACTACTACACACACAAAAAAAAGACAGAGTTCAAACATAGTACTATAACAGATTCTTAAGAGATGCACAGCACATGAGGATCGGTTATTTATAATACAAGTATACGACATAATGGATTTCTATATATGTAAACATGATGATGGATTGATGATTAACTATGATAGTTTAAAAAACAGAGCCACAATTAAAAAACAGAGCCACGATCATGAAAAAAGTATTATGTTAATGTTCAAAATCAAGTAATGACGGAGATTAGAGCTGTCAAAATGGGCGGGCTGTCCATGGGTGGACCATGTCCAATTCATTATGGACCGGTCATGGACAAGCCCATAATTGAAACGGGCTTAAGTGGGCGTGGACAACAAAGCCCACGGACAAAACGGGCGTGGACAATCTGGACATTGGGCGGCCCATTGGTCAGACAATTCTAGGTCAAAATTGATTTGGGAAAAATCATAAAACACATTTTTCACTTTTTCATTTTCTCATTATTACACCATTTTTTCACATTTTACAAAATTTGTTATATTGTTGTCCAATGGACACCCATGGACAGCCCATAAAAATATTGGCATAAGTGGGCATGGTCGTTAATGGATTGGACGTTAATGGACACGGACAACTATTTGTCCAAAATCAAATTGGACAATGTTGGACGGGTCAAAATGGACGTGGACAGCCCATTTTGATAGCTCTAACGGAGATCAGAGACATAAAAAAAATTAAAATAAAAGAGAACTTGATAACCAACTGTTCGCTAAGCACTACGAGAGATGAGGACTGCGAGAGAAGATGAAGCCAAGCGACGAGAGGTTCTAAAAAACTAAACCCTATATTTGGTTTTAAAAATCAAAGATTCCAAATAGATTTTTTTTTTTGAACCATAACCCGACCGGCCGGTCCAAATTACCAGGTCGTGGGTTTATAGCGTTTTTTTCTGGGTTTTACCCGTTTTAAGATTTCCGGTTATTAGTAGTGAACCTAAACCGGAGAACTGTTCGGGTCGCAGATTAACCGGTTGGACTGGCCGGTCCGATCCGGTCGTGAAAACATTGGAAAATTCTAAAAAATGCGCCTTTTGATTACCTCATTGTTTTTCGTTTTGACATCATCACCACATAATATAATAGCTTTATGAAAATCATTTTGACGCAGCCAACATTACAATATTTTTGAAATTCTATTACTGTAAATAACTAAGTAGTTTTCAATAAAAAAAAATTTATACAACATTAAAAAAAAATTTCAAAAAATACATAAGAAACTTTTGTACCACACCACATATCAAAATCAACATATACATAATATCAATTTCTATTGTTCCACATTAGAAAAATGCCGGATGCACACCACAGGAAACGAACTACTCATAAGTGAAAACTACTTAGTTATCCATGGATGTCTTGCTTCTCGTATACAAACAGATCCAATTGATATCTAAAACGAACTAAAATCCAATTGATGTCAAAAACATTAACAGCTCACTCCACAGCTAGCATTTAGACAAGTGCTTTCCAAACATTCGAAGGTTTTAAATGAAACGAAATCCTACCAAAAATGCTTGTCAAGACATCTTATAGGGAATTCCTCGGGTCTACCGTGACCCAAAAAGACCATAGAAGTAAATTATGACAAGATCAAAGCAATATAAAATATTTACCGTCAAACATAAAGGTATCATTCCAGTTTCTGATATGATATCAAACGTTGGAAAAAGGTATATTCCCGTTAAATGTCTTCCAACTTCAATTCCTAAAGAAGTATTTTAGAGTTTCCAAGACACTAAATAAGACTCATTTTATATCATTAATGTTCCATCATACTTTAATGTGGAGACATCTCGTAACCAAATCAAAACTATGTTCGGCTGGGAAATGTAACCCTAGATAATGAAGTGAAATCCATTCCTTTCCAGACATAGACGATAGTTGCAAGGACTACTTTCAGGACACTGAGTGTTGAAAACTTCCTTTATCTCATTTGTTTGTCTACCCCGTATGCAAAACGTTGTAGCCTATATTCTATTCCTAAATCGGTTTTGTATCAGTTAATTAGCACTTCGATAACTACACTATATTAACAATAAAAATACATACAAATAACGATAGTTAATGAATAATGATCCTTTCTGTTAAATAGATCATGAAAGATGATAGCTTATGTAAAAAATATTGGGAGGTTACAACACTAATAATAAGATGGGAAAGATTCGAATATATATTTTTTTGTCAATTTTTTTCCAAGGCAAACGGTATTAGTTTTCGATATATATACACATTATAAGTTAACAACCAATGAATAGATCTGTGGAAATCCATTGGTCAAGTGGTGAACGGTTTAAAGGTTTTTATATCAGGTCTGGTGTTTTTATTCATAGGCATTGAAAATGAAAGGGATTCGTGAATTAGTCGAAACATGAACAAATCTCAAAACAGAATATTTCAAAGGCAAAGAAAGAAATAAGAAGAGAAAAAACAATTGAATGATAAAAACGAGCTGAACAAAAGCCTCAATAGCTAAGATACCTCTAATCTGAAAGCGAAATACTATTGCTACATATATTATACGTTTATTCAGTGCTATCATACTTGATATACGATATGTTCATATATTTTTCAGTATATTTCACTCTCTCTTAAGTTGACAATAAATGCATCAGACATGTTCAAAAGATAACTACACATATAACTAAATAAGTCATTTTTTCAAATTTTACTACACGTATTGCAAAACCAAACACATTTTTAATGGTTTTATATATTGTCCAACTCTTCTTCAATCTGACGTAGAATATTATATCGTTGTCGTCGACACGCCCTACTTAAATTTCCATTTATGAGACATATTCTTATTTTGTTTCCACTTTGCCAAACCATGTAAAATGCCTTTCACTTTGCTAAAACATGAAAGACAAAGTAAAAGAGATGGCACCATTCGTCCGCCGGCTTGGGAACATGGGTTTTAAGAAGATTGAATCTGAGCAATGGGAATATGGTAGCGATGATTTTGTGATCCTAATCTTCCGCCAGATGCAGTGAGAGCGAGACTTAAGGAGTTGGCCGCCTTGGCTTCTAGGAAGGAACAAGCTGATCACTCTTTTTATGTATAATTTTCTCCTGTTGGTGTGGGTACTTATATAAGTGTTTCCGTTATTAGCATGATTTTCTTCTTTGTATCAAACCCTTAAGTGATGGAATTTGCTATTTTTTAGTGCTCTGTAAACTATGTGTGTTGATCTATTATTTTAATTTGAAACTATGTGTTTGGTCTATTTCAAGTTACGGATGGTATGAACAAGCGATCATGGCGTGGCAGTGCTTAGGCATGGTCTGTTTCAAAGATTGGTTCTCTGCAGTGCTTAGGCATGGCGTCAAATGCCAGTATCAGTCCTGATCTGGTTAATCTATGCCGGGAAATATTTATGTCTCTCTCTGATAGAGACCTGGCTCCTCGGTAGGTGAGTTTTATTTAGTCAGAATTATTCATATTGTCGGAGAAGTCCTTTTTTCCTGGCCTGAAGTTGTCAATATAGGATAAAATGTGGAAACTAGAATGTGTGATTTTTCGATAGAGGCTGGTAGATAATGTTACTTTATATGCCTTCGTTTTTTATGGTGAATTCCTGTCTCAATCCCAGTGACTTGCATGCAGTGCCGGGCTAGTAAGGGAGATTAAGGGCATTTGCCCTAAGCCACCCAAATATAAAAGAATTAAAAGACCACATTTTTTTCAAAATTAGCTTTAATATTTACTCTTAAATAGTGCTTTAGGACTTTTTCTTTGCAAAAATCATAAAACTAACTTTTATAAAAAATATTTTTGCTTTTTATAATATTAACTCACTAAATCTCATTTTAATGAAAATATTTGAAAAATGGTAATATTTCCTTTTTAATATATTAAAAATATATATTTTCTGAAAAAATATTTATATATACAAGGCCACAATTTTAAGATTTGCCCTAAGCCTCTATTGATATTTGCATGCTTTTTTACTTGTTGTTGTTACGTGGTGGGAATAACTTAAAAGCACTTGCTGGTCAAAAATCAATGACTTAGCTTGACTTTAGAGTAATTAAAGTCCAATTATCTATGTAATGTCTATTTTCTCTAGTTGCAATCAATCTTGAGGGAAAATGCAATAAGGAGATAGAACTTTATTTAACCGCATACGTTAATGAATAAACTTGGCTTGGGTTTTGAAGGATTAATCTCTAACCCTTCGTCATGATTCCAAACACATCTTTCAGTAAGTTAGTAACCATATCAGTTAAGAAATTGTCTCGTATCTATTTGCAGCATGTTGATTGATGTTATCTCATGAAGAGTTTATACATTGATTGAAAAATGTTGAAGAGAAATTGCCTTGTTCGTTTTTCTAAATGCAAGAAAATTTGAGTTGTATGGCTAAAAAACAAATCACGGAGATTGAATATTACTAGTTTATATATATATATATATATATATATATGAAATCAGAGTCGAGGATTAACAGAGATGATAAAAACCCTAGAAAAATAAAAATAAAAAGTGGAACTTTACTAGCGTATCCACTAATATAAACGACGGGAAGAAAATAAACAGACGAAGTCTTCAAGAAATATATATATATCGATCATGAGCTTAACCTGACCCAGCTGAACTTGAACTGGACTCAGATGGCTCAGAACTTGAATTTATCATCTCCCCAATCATGTCAATGTCAAGGACAAGGATATTGACTTCCGAGACAGAGCATTCCCATCCCACATCCGCTGGGGATGTCTTTTAATTAAAAAAAAAAATTTAAAAGTTGAGGAAAAAAAGAGACACAAAATTTCGCAGCAGATCCACCGATACACTTTTCTGACCTTGTTTCGCTTATGTGTCATGATATGATTGGTTCAATTTTTTAAAAAATAACTAATTAAATTAGATAATATTATTATATTAAAATATTAATAAAATAAATTTTGAGATTCCAGTTTTAAAAAATCACCAAGTGATGCCTAAGTCAATTATTTCTTGTAGCTCTGCGGGTCCTACGGTAGGGACGACACCAGTGATCTGATTAACATCAGCAGTAATTCGGTTCATAAGTGTATTACCGCAGTCTATAAAGGCCGCGTGAGCCGCCAGGGGATTCTCCGTGTTCACCACCACTGGATTCGGAGCAGACCTCCGTTAGGGTTGTCAATAATCCAGTCCTGAAATCTACGCAGTATGTTATTTAATTCGTGAACAACTTCTCCCAAATAATCATGCGCCTTCCAGTAATAGCTCATGTTCACAAAAGTTTAGTATAAATTCAAATTTTACATTGCGACTGGGATTACAAGGCTATAATAACTATATATAAAAAAGTAAGTATAGTTATCATATTTTTGTCTCGTAAATTTTTGGTCAATTTCCCAAGGCAAACAATTGAAAATCTACATTACAAGAGTGTTTTTTTGTCTGTTAAAGGGATTTATATATATTACAAGTTAACAACTAATATATGTGGAGATAATATAATGTCTTTTTAAGTTTTAACAAAAGATTTTATGCAAAATGCACAATCTCTTTAACCTTTGCAAAAAATAAATTTCGCTTACGACTAAAAGGACCATGACTATTGAAAATTGCAGAAATTTTAGAAGACTCATGAGATATAGGAATTGAAATATAGAGGTTTTGATTAATTAATCGAAATTACATTAACCAAGACGCAAAGAGAACAAGGCCCGAAAGACAATGAAGAAACAAAAAGAAAAGGGAAAAACATTGCATGAAGAAAAAGAAAAAAAAAGAGAAGAGGTGAACTTAAGCATCGATAGCGAACTGAAAACTGAAGAACTCAAAGAGACATAAATAGATTACGAGCGGCCTCTTCATGATCTCTTTTTCTTGGTCAGCCACCTTATTTCAAGATCCTTACCATCATCATCTTCAGGCACCATGTCTTTGTTTTCCCCCTTTGAGATGAGACTGTTTGATTGACCAGAACCCCAACCATTCTCTTGTAAAGGAAGCAAACCATTACAAAGATTGGTGGACGTTGGATAAAGAGGAGCAAAAGGAGGCACCATGGCTTTGGAATCCACTCCCGTTGAGAAGAGACTTTTCGGGTGACTCGAGCCTATTCCATTCCCTTGCAAAGAAAACTGATCATGACAAAGATTGGTGCTTCCTGGGAATGAATCAGACGGGTTCCTAGCAACAAAATTGAATGAAGGCACACGAGGAAACACGAGAGTGGTCAGATTCGTTGTTCCTCTAGTAGCATCCCCATCCAATGATGGATTAGTGGTGTTATTAATGCTATTGTTGCTGCCTCCTATGGGCTTAGATGGACCAAGAGTGAGATCAAGATTAATATCCTCATCATTTGAAAAAGCATTTGAAGTATACTTTTTAGGGGTTAAAGGATATCTTGTAGAACTTCTATGGCGGCCAGCAGTATTGCTCCAGTTGATGATGGGATGGTGATGAGGCGGAAGCATGGTCGTCTTCAGTTTTTCGGCTCCTGGACCAGTAGAAGACAGGTAAGGTCTACTGCTGCTGCTACCTCCTCCCCCATACATAAACGGCCCAGAGGACATCCCTCCATAGCTGCAGCCAAAAGGCCCACGATAAGTATCCTTTGAAATCATTGCCTCGATGAACTTCAGCTTCTTCTGGAGTTCTCGTTCCTTTTTGTGGGCGTTCTGGTGACCGCCTAAAGCTTGCCGGGATGAGAACTCCTTCATGCAGAACCTACAGCAGTAGAATTTGGTAGCTCTTTCTCTTTGCACAACCTCTAAAACGGAACGAGGCCTCTCAAGGATAGTCCTTTCAGACACAATATCTTGAGGAGGTTTTTGTTCCTGAAGGTTCATGGTCACCTTCTCCTCCTCGGCCACAACGACACTTTTGAGTTTTTGATCATGTTTGGGTGGGGAGGAGGAGCTTGCTAAAGACACAAGTGATTGGTTCTCCATAGGTTGTTTTGTAAAAAATTGTCTTATCTCTTTTGTGTTGTGATTTTAGAGGAAAGGGCCGGAGTCACACTATATATTGATGAGAGGGTTTAACTCATTTAAGGTATGAAATCTCCCAAGGGCAGAAAATATTTAATTGAAACCTTAAAGGTGTCTTTGACTAATTTACAGTTCCCTTTTCTTTTTCTGAGAAAAATAAACCATTTGAAGATATATATATAAAAATATAATCAAAATTTTATTCCTTTTGTCCTTCCAATTAGCTTTGTGTAATCTGATTTTCTTTACTCGTTTAAAATATAACCATCAGCCAATGTTACATCATAGATTAAATAATGCATATAAGTATAAAAAACATCCTTTTAAAACTCTCTTTTCATTTTATTTTATTTTAAATATGGTGTTGGCGAGTTTGTTAAATCGACCGTTGAAAACTACCGATTTTTCAATAAATCGAAGATTATTGTAAGTATTGAACTTATGTGTTCAAATAAATAACAATTACTAAACCAAGTAAGTGATAACAATATTTAATTGAAACCATAAAACGACTTTGGAATCTACAGTTTTTCTTAAAAAGATATTGGTACCTCTCTAAGTAATCTACAGTTCATTTTTCTCCGATGCATCTCCAACACCGCAACCCTGCTCTATTTTAGAGGTCAAAATTCTATTATTGAGCAATATTTGCTTTAATTTATTTTGAAATAGAAAAATTATAAAATTGCTCTATATTAAAAGTAATTCTACTCTCACCTTTATTTATTACATAATTTTATTTTTAAAGTTACTCTATATTAGAGTAAAAAATAAAGATATACATTAGAGATGGTCTGAACAGAATAAACCATTTGAAGAATAAACCATTTGAAGCTAAATACATAATCCAAATTTTACTGCTTTTGTCCTTCCAGTTGACTTTGTATAATATGAAACTTTTACTCATTTCAGTTATAACCATCAATGACTCTTATATTATAGACGTGATTATTATGCCTCCTATGGGATTAGATGGACCAAGAGTGAGATCAAGATTAATATCCTCATCGTTTGAAAAAGCATTTGAAGTATACTTTTTAGGGGTTAAAGGATATCTTGTAGAACTTCTATGGCGGCCAGCAGTATTGCTCCAGTTGAGGATGGAATGGTGATGAGGCGGAAACATGGTCGTCTTCATTCTTTTGGCTCCTGGACCAGTAGAAGACAGGTAAGGTCTACTGCTGCTGCTACCTCCTCCCCCGTACATAAACGGCCCAGAGGACATCTCTCCATAGCTGCAGCCAAAAGGCCCACGATAAGTATCTTTTCAAAGCATTGCCTCTGATGAACTTCAGCTTCTTATGGAGTTCTCGTTCCTTTTTGTGGGCGTTCTGGTGACCGCCTAAAGCTCGCCGGCATGAGAACTCCTTCATGCAGAACCTACAGTAGTAAATTTTGCTAGCTCTTTCTCTTTTCACAACCTCTAAAACGAAACGAGGCCTCTCGAGGATAGTCCTTTCAGACACAATATCTTGAGGAGGCTTTTGTTCCAGAAGGTTCATCGTCACCTTCTCCTCCTCGGCCATAACGATACTTTTGAGTTTTTGATCATGTTTGGGTGGGGAGGAGGAGCTTGCTGAAGACACAGGTGATTGGTTCTCCATAGGTTGTTTTGTAAAAATTTGCCTTATCTCATTTTTGTTGTGATTTAGAGGAAAGGGCCGGAGTCACACTATTTATTGGTGAGAGGGTTTAACTCATTTAAGGTATGAAATCTCCCAAGAGCAAACAATATTTAATTGAAACCGTAAAGGTGTGTCTCTTACTAATTTACAGTTCACTTTTTTTTTTCTGAGTAAAATAAACCATTTGAAGATATATCTATAAATATAATCAAAATTTTACTCGTTTTGGCCTTTCAATTGTCTTTGTGTAATCTGATTTTCTTTACTCATTTCAAATATAACCATCAACCAATGTTACATCATAGATTATATAGTGCATATAAGTATAAAGAACATCATTTAAAAACTATCTCTTTTCATATATTTTTTTTCCCAAAATATGGTGCCAATGAATTCGTTAAATCGACCATTGCAAACTATCGACTTTTTAATAAATCGTTGGTTTTAAATATTGAACTGATGTGTTCAAATATATAACAATTACTAAACCAAGTAATCACATTATAAAATTTTCTAATGGAAACTAGGCTAAGTGGTTCTAGCCTTGGTGGAAGAGCCGTCCTGTTGGTCTAGGTCATGGATCGATTCTCCCCAAATGCATAATTACTCAGTTTTATCCCTTTGATCACATGGGTATGAGCCCATTGCTTACAGTCCATTTGCATACCTGGGAGACCCTATTCGTGGAATACCTTCTCTCCAGAGAGATTAGTCTTGGACTCCTCCATAAGTCTTGGGATTTATTCTCTAAGTTAAAGAAAAAAAAAATTCCAATGGAGTGAGTGATGTTATTTTTTACTTATTATATATATTTGAATAATTGAATAATTGCAGATACAACGAAATTGAAAAGCAATATAGACAACTAAAGTTCAAGTTTTTCATAAACACTGTACTTACACATGTATTTTTTCCAAACAAAGTATTTCGAAAGTTACGAAATAAAACATAGAAAGTAAGACGTAAAAAACAACATAATTAAAGAAAATACACAATTTATATATGTCAATATTAAGTCAGGATAAGAAAGAAGAACCAAATGTAGTAAAGCTGACTAAGACATAGCTGACATGTGTGGTATGAACTATATGTGGTATGACAGTTTTATACAATTTATATGGCCCTATGAAAATCTTTTGACAAATATGTCCAACATGTTGTCAAAATTTCTATGTCGTCCTTACGGCTGAGTTTTCACCCGATGGTTGAGTTGTCAAAATTTTAGCTGAGTTATCACTACGAAACGGCTGAATTAACTTTTTTCCGGCTGGCTGAGTTATGAACAACGCCTAACTTATGAGATGTCGTTAAGGTTGAGTTATGGTTAAGCACCATAACTCAGCCGTCATAAGCTGACTTATCGTACAACTCGGCCATTTTACGGCTGACTTAGTAGCAAAAGATTAATTACTATAATATCATTCAGTTACGCTGACTTATTAAACGATACAGCTCAGTTACAAATTTTCAGTTGAGTTATGACATTAAGCGGATGAATTTGGCAGCATTTTTTTTGCTTTTTAATTATTGTAATAGTATTCATGTTGCGGCTGAGTTATAATCTTGTTTGATGGCTGATTTAATTAGACTGATTTACATGTTCATTTGATGGCTGACTTGCCACTTCGGACGCATCATCAATGTCATCATTTTCTCCGAAAATACGAAACGTCGTTCCTTCGACTATTGTTCTTCAGCTGGTTAAAAAATGAAATATTTACATGGTTTTTACCTTCTTCTTCACCTTTTTTCTCCTTATTTTCTCATTGTTTTTGACTTCTTAATTACACTCATTCTTATTAATTCTCCTCATTTTTCTTCATTTTCTTTCATGGATCCAGTTTCGGTAATTGTTGTTTCTGGTAACACCGATGATAAAGGATGTTCGAGTTGTGCAGATAGATACGGAAACAACGCACGACAAGTTTACTTTAGTTTATTTCTTGTTATAAGTCAGCTACTAAATTCAGCCGTCATATGAATCTAAAAGACTTTTCGTTTCCCTTAAGTATCATAACTCAGCCGTCAAGTAATAAAATTTAGCTGTTTACTTTTATTTCTTGTTATAAGTTAGCCACGAAACATTTTAACTCAGCCGTCATATGAATCATTTCGGTTTCCCTTAAGTATTATAACTTAGCCGTGAAGTAATATAAATCAGACGTTCACTTTCAGTTTATTTCTTGTTATAAGTCAGCCACAAAATATTATAACTCAGCCGTCAAATGAATCTACGAGACCTTTCATTTTTCTTTAAGTATTATAACTCAGTCGTGAAGTAATATAAATCAGACATTCACTGTCAATAATGACATGGAATCGTTTGCTGATGTGTACTTTTTTAATATTTTCAGAATTAAAAATAAAAAATAAACCCAGGATGTTAATTGTAATTACCCAGTGCACTAAATATCTAAGCAATTTTTAGAAAATATATATAAGGAATAAACCAACTTTTCTATAGCATATGAGTAATTCTTTCTTAAATCAAACATGGACAAAACGTCAATCTCTATGGTTCCACATTAAATGGCGGATGCCACGGCCACATAAAACGAACTACTCATAAGTCATAAGTATGGATGTCTTCTTCCATACGAACATATCCAGTTTAATCACATACATTGTGATCAGTTGTTAATGTCGATGTCATTATATAAGAGAATAATGTGGGATCCATCTATAAGAGATGTGTGAATAACTGTTTTAAAACGGGACATGATGAACATATATACGATATAGTCGTCAAAGCATTTGAGGTGGTTGCCCACATCAAGCATTTAGACAAGTGCTCCCAAACAGTCGCAGGTTTAAAATGAAACTATATAAGTCCTATCAAATGCTTGTCGGAAACATCCTATTGGACAATAGGAGATTCCCATTGAATTCTTTGCAACTTCAATACCTAAAAAAATATTTTAGAAGTTCCAATGCACTCCCACATAAAATGGTAGCATTTATGTATGTGTTTACTCTACCATAAAATATTCCCTCTGTTTGGAATCTACGCTTTTTGAAGGTTTTTTTGTTGGTACCATTTTATTAGATATTTTCATAATTTTCTGCATATTTTTTTTATATTGATTTAATAGTTTATTACAAAAAAAACTGTTAAAATGAGACATAGGGAGTATTATACTTGCAATATCAATATGTTATACCCGGTTATTCGACTAAAAAGAATATATAATGAAGTTAATAATGATGGGACCATGACATTTTATTAATTTATAATGATATTAATTTATAGATAAATTAATATTTATTATTCATAGTGTAAATAATTATTAATTTGTAGATATATATTTTAGTTGTTTAAATTGTTAAAAATAAAGATTTGAGACAATTTTACCAAAATAAAATTAGATTTTTGGATGTTATAAATTTTATGGTTTAGAATTAAATTTTTAATATTTAGAAAACATTATTGACAATAAATTACGAATACTATAAACAAATTCACTTATACACATGACATACATAAATTTTAAATTTATGAATAACAATATCAATTATAGTATTTAAATGGCCTACAAAGTTATCAAAATGAAAATGATGCATATCTATAAATTAAAAACTTTAAAATTTTAGCTAGATTTATGGTATGTTATAGAGTATTTTATATCATTATAGTTAAAAAAATACAACATAATAATTGTTTTATAGATATAAAGAAAATTCTAATTTTTAAAACATGCATTATTATATCAGCATATATATATGTATGTTTGTAACTTTCAATGATTATTAATTTATAATATTATTAGGACCATATTTTATTTGAAGATTTCAAGAAAGATATTATCTTATTATTTTATTGAATTTTGTTATTTTTAAAACTGTTCCCAACAAAAAAAAATGTAGTGAGCATGGATCAAACACACGACCTTCAAATCTTTGGTCTGACGCTCTCCCAACTCAGCATCAATAACTAAACAAAATATTATAGACGAAATATAATAAAATCTTATGTAACCTTAACAATTTACATATCTTTTGTGAAATGTTTCGTTATCATATATAGATAGAGATACAACATGGGATGTTTTCAAATTATAGACCAATCAAGAGATATAGAAATTGACAACAACAAAAAGAGAAGGGTTTGATTAATGAATCGAAATTACATCAACTAAACCCTAAGAGAACACTTAAGAAAGACAATGAAGAAACAAAGAGAGAGAAAAGAAATTGCATGACGAAACAAAAGAGGTGAAACATAATTAAGCCACGATCTCAAAGGGGCATGAATAAATTAAGATCAGGCTTGTCTTGATCTTTTTTTCTTGGTCAGCCACCTTAGCTCGATATCCTTAACATCATCATCATCATCAGGCACCATGACTTTGTTTTTCCCCTTTGAGATGAGACTTTTTGATTGACCAGAGCCTAAACCATTCTCTTGCAAAGAAAACAAATCATGACAAATATTGGTGGAAGTTGGATAAGGAGGAGCAAAAGGAGGCACCATGGCTTTGGAATCCACTCCCGTTGAGAAGAGTCTTTCCGGGTGACTAGAGCCCATTCCATTCCCTTGCAAAAAAAACAATTCATGACAAGGATTGGTGTTTCCAGCAACAAAATTGAATGGACGCACACGAGGACACACGGGAC
>NC_141890.1:42899966-42940720 GCF_030686135.1 Camelina sativa
AATATTTTGTTTTGCATATGCTCATGTATGTGAGATTGATTTAAAAACCTCGCCATTTTAATTTGATTTATAGATCTTTATATGACGTCTGACGATGAATTCTTTGTTGACATTGTAGAATGCAGATACAAATTTTTTGTTTTATGTCATCTTTTTGTTGTTGTTGACATTGTTGATTCTCATATAATCCCAAACACATGAATCGTATAACACTTAAGGTTTCTATGTCATATTGTTATTAAACGCAATTCATAGTTAAAATCGTCGTCATGCATTTTTTGGTTTTAATTTGTTTTATTTTTTTGGCAAATGCGAGAGAAGCATTATTGGGTACGGTGGCGCTTGAGAATCGAGAATGTGTACAAGGCATGAGTTGCACAAACATTTGTTCACACGGTGGTATTTGCAGCAAAAACGGTAAATGTGTTTGTTGGTCGCCAAACGCTGTGATTAATAGCGGACCGCCATGCTGGTCGGACGAAATGTGTTTAAGTACGTGCGGTGGAAATGGTGGTTTTTGTAACTATGAAATTGGACAATGTATTGCAAATGATATATTATGAATTTTTTGTTGGTCTTCGATGAATTGAATAGATGTAATGTAATTGCTTTGTAATGGACTATTTTATGCCTCAAGGTTAAATATATAAATAAGTGTTTCACGTTGGCGTAATAACGTAAGTGTTTCTGATCCATTCCACGACTAGTTTGTTCACAATCTAGTCTATTCTTCTCCCCAAACCAAATTTATTTCTCAACCAAATTTTTTTTTACGTACTCTTTGCTATTTTTTACTATCAACTTCCCAATTTGCGGTTTCCTTAATTTTATGTTATTATCATTGGCTCATTTCCATTTGGCTTGTGCATATGGCCATCTTTCACAAAATTACAACCACCTTAATTTGACTTGAAGAAAAAGTTTATGAAAGTATGAAAATCCATATCTAGGGTGGAGAATATAATCCCTATGTGATAATTATTATATATACTTGTTATTTCTTTCTATTTATTTTAAAATGAGTTTTTAAATGGTTTTGATTATTTTTGGGTGAATTTAGAGAAGTTGTTATAATTTATTGTAAAATCCTCTTAAATCCTACATAAAAATCATGAGATTTAATTTAATATTTTATAAGACTTGAGTTTTAATGAGTTTTTAGATTATTTTGATGATTTTAGAGAAGTTGATGTGGTTTTGATGATTTTGTAGATTTATGTATTTTTAACTAAATAAATTCTTTCAAATCCACCTAAATCTTTCCAAATCGTTAAAAAATCAAATCCTCAAAATGTTGCCAATAACAATATCATGAAGTAGATTTTTAAATCATTAGTTCTATAACAGTAGATTTCATTAGACATCTGAAATTCATGATTGAATAACATATAATTGTATTTTTTACATAAATCAATTAAAATGCTAGATTCATACCCCCAAGCCCCTGCTTAAGTCATATATGTTTTGATTGAATATATCTCCTGGGATTCATTTCTTTTTCTAGATATCTTGTGATAAAGTATAAACACCTTAGCCTATAAATAAGTTCACCAAACTGACAACAAAGTATATATCGCAAAGAGTCAAAGAAACCCAAAAAACACATTCCAACAATACTCCCCAGAAAATAAGAAACAACAAACAGTAAACATGACAAAGATCAGTTTCTCCTTAGTTATGACTGTTGCAACAATCTACATCATAGTATCACATGGTCTGTTTTTATTTTCCACATGCATCTGATATGCTTATTTTCCACTGTTTATCTTTGCATGATAAATTTCTGTGTGATCAAGTTATTCTTTTGTTGTTTTTTTTCTTGATTGTTATGTGCATCCTACTACTCTCTAAGTTTTGAACAAACGTACCAATTGATTGCATTGTCTTTCCATCATATACTACTTGTTGTCTATGTTCATATAAGAATGTGGTGGCACAGGTCTACTTGTCACGGCGGCTCGTGAGAGTCTGCATCACCAATGCTTTTGCGAGTCATCAAGCCCGTGTGCTTGCACCCCACCACCACCGACACCGACACCGCCAACAGCTATGAATAAGTCAGGGAAAGACGTCGGACCACTATGTTTGTCTGACGGTGATTGCAAACAATTTTGTCGTCCGAAGAAAGGTGTTTGCAACATAGATTTCGAGACATGTATTTGTAACTGAAACTATCTCATTTTCACAAAAATTTAACGATGTGTGTGTTCCTACTTCCTAGTGAGCTATATAGGTCCTCAATAAATAATTTAATATTCATATAACAACATCAATATGGCTATTGTTCTCCTTGATTATTTTGTTGACTCAATTCCATAAAATTCTAATAACTAAAAATAGAGGTGTACAGAGATAGGCTTATCAGCCAATACCAAAGGTCGTAGCCACTCTCAGGTCTATAAGCTAGAGTCAGTAACAAAGTAATAAGAAATAACAGAATTGGCCAATCTCTCTATAAATCCAATCTCCAAGCTCCTAGTGACTTAAGGACCACACCATCATTTAACCAAACACAAGCTCACATTCTGTGGAACCCCTCGACGTACGCGCCAATTCCGTGATCATATCATATTTTACTTTCAGTGTGGGGGGTCTACTGACATGTGGGGAAAAAGTAGCAATCTTTAAACGCCTTGAATGTTTCAAGATGTACGTTGCGAGTTCTCTCTCTCTCTTCCCTCCTCTGTAGTTTCTCCACTCCAAAGTTTCAAGAACAAACATCAACGTTTCTGGAACAGTGCTTGGCTCATCCCAATGAAATGTAGGAACAAGCTCTGAGGCAATCTGCTAGGCGTATCAATAGTGTAGCAATAATCAAAGTTCAGCTCATTCAAACCTCGTTCCACTGCGATTCTAATCCAAAACCCAATATCTACGTCCCTGCATTGTCGATCTAACTTGAAATGCAAACTCTTTAAGACTTGAGCCTTGTTTAATAGCAAAGACCTGTCAACAAACTGCAAAAATTTCCAATGTTCAGTCTTTTTATTGTTATCGATGTACACGAGTTTAGGCACCAGCTTCCAAAGATCCCGCCATCGTTTTGACAAAACATTAGTCTTCAAAACATCTTTTGTAGGAAGCAATGAAAGTATATGCAACAGGAAATCATCGGGGAACAAACTGATACGGTCCATATCGAGTGCTCTCCAAGCCACGAAACCCTAAAATCAGAGACAAAACTGAACGGACAAAGAGGACAACGAGGGTTTTGGAAAAAAGACTTTGTATATTGCTTAATTACATTAGGGTTGTTACAATCTCTCTTTTATATATAGCTATGGAACAATCTAAAGTTCCTAAAGCAACCTTATCCTACTACAGCTGTAAATGATGACTCATCAGATTGGAGCTGCAGAGCATTGTATGTATTCGCATCGGAGGAGGGTATCTTTACCGTACCAACATTACTCTGTTTTGAAACCTTGGTCTTTGTCTTCTTGTGTTGACTGTTTATGGACTTGGGCTTCAGTCAAGTTTGTTTTGTCAAGACCCACTCTATTGATTGGGTTGTTCTCTAGACTCTCCCTTAAACTTGGCGTGGCTGTTGTCGGAGAAACAGAAACACCGAGTTTGCGACGTAGACCTTCGAACATTGGTTTGTGTAAAGGCTTGGTGAATATGTCAGCAAGTTGGAGGAGTGCCGGTATGTGATATGTTTCAATGAAGCCAAGAGCCACCCGTTCTCAGATGTAATGAAAATCTGTGTCAAAATGCTTGGTCCGATTGTGCAGAGCAGGCTTTGCGGAGAGATAAACCGCAAAGATATTATCACAAAATACCTTAGTTGGTTGATATTGAGGGATGCCAATGTCTCAAAGAAGGGAGGAGATCCAAGTCAGTTCAAGAGCAACAACAGAGAGAGCTCTGTATTCTGCTTCAGTCGAGGAGCTAGACACTGTCGGTTGACGCTTAGCGGACCGAGATATTAAAGTTGAGCCTAACAGAATGCAGAAACCACCTGTTGATCGTCGTGTATCCTTGCAACCCGCATAGTCACTATCATAAAAGGCCGACAGAACAGGATTTCCATGTTTTCTGATTGGAAGACCCATGTTTAATGTACCTTTCACATAACGGAGAATTCGCTTGAGGAGGCTGAAGTCCGAGTTTGTTGGAGCGTGCATCTTTTGACAAACAAAGTTTACAGCATACTGAAGGTCAGGACGAGTGATAGTCAGGTACTGTAACTTACCTGCCAAGCTTCGATAATACGTTGGTTCCTCAAATGGAGTCGTGTTAGGTTTGTCAACTTGTTGAGGTAGAGGCATTGGCATTGGATTGCAGTCTAACATCCCTGCTTGATACAAAATGTCTGAGGCATATGTTGTCTGATGCAGAAACAAACCATCATCAGTTGATTCAATTTGCACTCCAAGAAAATAACGAGGTGGACCAAGATCTTTCATGGAGAACCGTGTGTTGAGAGACTGTAGAAGCTGATCTAGGAGTGATTGATTGTTGTCAGTTAGGAGTATATCATCAACATATAGTAACAGGACAATGATCTTGTCGCCTTGGTGTAACACAAACAGAGATGGATCTGCAGTACTGCAATTAAAACCAAATTCAAGGAGGAATGTGCTGAAGGTATCAAACCACGCCCTTGGGGCCTGCTTCAAGCCATAGAGTGCTTTTGTAAGACGACACACATGATTTGGTTTTTCTGGATCAATGAATCCAGTTGGTTGATACATGAACACTGGTTCCTGAAGTTCCCCATGTAGAAAAGCATTGGAGACGTCAAGTTTCTTTAGGGACCAGCCACGTGCGACTGCAGTGTCGAGTACCAGCCGAATTGTGGCTGTCCTAACCATAGGGCTGAACGTCTCTAAATAGTCTACTCCCTCTTCTTGATCAGACCCCTTTGCCACAAGGCGTGCCTTTAGTTTATCCACTTCTCCATTCGGTTTCAATTTTGTTTTGAAAACCCACTTTGAATCCAAAATATTCATACCTTCTGTTGGAGGAGTTAGAGACCAGGTGTTTAGCATGTAGATTCTTCTCAATTCTTCCATGATAGCTTCAGTCCAACCTGGATGTTTCATGGCTGAAGCAATACCTTGAGGCTCCTTAATAGTAGTTTTTGCAGTAATGAGAGCATACCTATGGTTTGGTTTGTGAATGCCAGCTTTGGATCTAGTTGTCATGGGGTGAGAATTGTTGACTTCCTGGACTTGTTCTGCAACTGGCTATTGTTCTTGATCAGAAGCACTATGTTCGGACTCCTCTGTTTCTGATTCAAGAACATTTGTATTGTCTGATTCGCCGTGGTCTGAATTATCTTCGTTTTGTTCTTGGATATGTTGTTCATGAACAGGTTGAGCAATAGTAGACATGAGACATGGTAGGATCTGAGTTGAAGTAGATGTCAGATTCTCTGATGGAGGATCAGTGCACTGCCAAGCTTGAAGGAGTGGAGTCTTGTAGTTTGGTATTAAGTGCTTGTACTGATCCTTAAACGGCAACACTTCTTCATCAAAAATAACATGTCTCGAGATATACACCTTGCCTATTGGAGGATATAGACACCGGTCTCCTTTGTATTGAGCATGATATCCAAGAAAGATACATTGAAGGGATCTCGGATCAAACTTGTTCTCTGCAAGCGGACGCAGACAAGGGTAGCAGGCAGATCCGAACACACGCAGAGACGAATAGTCTGGTTTTCTGATGCAACAAGGTTTCAAGAGGACTCACATTATTTAAGATAGATGAGGGAAGCATGTTGACTATGTGGTTTGCTGTGTAGAAGGCTTCAACCCAATATTTTTGAGGTATGTGACTATGGAACATCATTGATAGACCAAGCTCAACCAGGTGTCTATGTTTCCTCTCAGGAATGCCATTTTGTTGTGGAGATTAGGTACATGATATCCTGTGGTGTATGCCTTGCTCACTGAAGTGTGTTTTTAACTTATGACTTGTAAATTCTCCCCCTCCATCACTTTGAAACTCTTTTATTCTTGTATTTAGCTGATTCTCAACCAGTTTTTGAAACACAATAAAAACTGCAGTGAATTCAGACTTTGTTCGTAAGGGATAAAACCAAGAGAATCTTGAAAACTCATCAACGAAAAACCACATAATATTTAAACCCTTGGTTGGATACAACTGGCGAAGGCCCTCAAAGATCACAATGTATTCGATCTAAAGGGTTCATAACACGAGAATCAGAAGCTACAAAACTTAATCTAGAATTCTTCCCCATCTGGCAAGGCTCACAAATGGAGGTTGTGCTGCTCTTATTAACCTGAATGTCCTTGCTGCTTTGAAGTTGTTGGAGAACCTTGGAGTTTGAGTGTCCCAATCGATGATGCCAGACCTCCTCACTGGTTGCACATTGTCGATTAGAATAAAAAGCCATAAGTCCTTGATTCTCCAACACATTGAGCCCACTACTGCGCTGACCCTTGGACACCACTTTCTGAGTGTTTATATCAATAACACAGACCTTATTAGAATCAAAATAAACTCCACATGGATAACCATCACATATCTTGGACATAAACAAGAGTGATTTCTTTATATCTGGACAGACTATAACATCATTTAGAGGGATTGTACCTTTCGTCGAAGTGATAGTAGTGGATCCAGTATGAGTTATGGGGAGGAAAGTTCCATCACCAACCTGAACCATATCAGTACCAGTGTAAGCTGCTGCAGAGTGAAGTGCATTGGTAGAGGAGGTGATGTGAGCCGTAGCACCAGAGTCCGGATGCCATTCTCTACCCGTATCATCTGAAACATGTAGAGAAGAGAAAGCTTGGGGAACTTCAGTTTGATAGTTGTTGTCAAACCTGTTGTAACACTTGACCGCTGTGTGTCCAACATGACCACAGATCTGACATATCGGTCTTTGCCCTGAAGATTGAGAAGAAGATTGATGCTGTGAGAATCCCCTTCCTCTTGTTGAATAGCCTCCTTTTCCTCTGTTTTGACCAAAGTGACCTCTCCCTCTCTGATTCGGTGTGTACTACGGATCACAAGGGTTTGTCTTATCAGTATTAAAGGCGAGATGTGGTGTGACAGAAGCATTGTGTTCGTAAGATTGCATCTTGCTATCAAAGCCCAGAACTTCAGAGGCAACATCAGTGAAGGTGGGAGCTGGAATCTTGCTCAAGGAGCTTTGAAATCACCGTTGTAATGGGATCATACTCTCTGCCGAGACCATTAAGAAAGCCAAAGATCTTCATGGACTCATCAATAGGTTTCCCAATGGAGCTGAGGGAGGCACAGATGGCTTTAAACTCACGAGAGTAAGCAGAGAGGGACTTATCTCTTTTTGACAAGAGCTGAAGACTCCGACGGAGAGAAAACTCCCTAGCGACACTACTTTTGTTGAAGTTTTCTGCAAGAGAGAGCCAGATCTGACGAGAAGTGGCTAGACTGTGAACGTGTCCAAGGACTTCCTCAGACAGTGTACCGAACAACCATGACTTGACAAGTTGATCAGTGCAGAACCAGGCCTCATACTGAGGGTTCGGGACTTCGGTGGTGTTTGCACCATTGGTGACGAGACGACTCTGAGGAGGAACCATAACAGCTCCATTGACGAATCCAATGAGTTTCTGACTAGACAAGAGAGACTCGAACTGCGTCTTCCACAAGAGATAGTTGTTATCATTGAGCTTGAGCGTGGCAGCGCTGGTGACGTGAACATTATCCGGGAAAGGATAAGTTGTTGCCATTGTTTTACCTGTGAAGGTTTATAGTGGCTCTGATACCATGAACGGACAAAGAGGATAACGAGGGTTTTGGAAAAAAGACTTTGTATATTGCTTAATTACATTAGGGTTGTTACATCTCTCTTTTATATACAGCTATGGAACAATCTAGAGTTCCTAAAGCAACTTTATCCTACTACAGCTGTAAATGGTAATTCATCGGATTGGAGCTGCAGAGCATTGTATGTATTCGCATCGGAGGGGGGTATCTTTACCGTACCAACGAAAACCACGAAACCTGGTTTTAGCTTTCCTTTTCTTCAATTTGTATAGAAACAGGAACTATGAACACATGGTTTTGTTTTTCCGAAAACCATAAAAAGTAGTAGTCTACAAGAAAACAAATTTTATTTCAGAGAGATTAGAATCAACCCTAGAAAATTATGCGATGCTATTTCTCAGATTCAGAAAATTAAACGAAGTAAGATTGGAAGGACCTTGTCGAGTTGTCGTCACTGAAGAACCCTAATCGGTATTTTCATGTAGGTATATCCACGCTTCAAATATCCCACGAACAAAACAATATTATTGTAGATATATTGCAGTAATTATCTTTTATATATTTTTTTTCAGAAAAAGCTATCTTCAGTTTTACTTCTTATTTAGGAGTTTATTCACTGATTTTTTTTTAACATGAGTAAATCTTCAATAAAATGTAGAATTATCTTTTCATAAAATCCACATTATCAAATTACTGTTTGTCTAAACTTTTACAACTACAAAGACAAAGCTTAACTTAACCAAAGACAATAGCTTGTCAAAAAAAAAAAAAAAAACCAAAGACAACTTAACCAAAGACAAGCTCACACTCTGTTGAACCCCTTGGCAAACGCGTTGTGAGCATACGATATTTCATCCCAACTGTGGTGCGGAGCTCCGGTCTCACGTGTGCGTAATCTGCTGGCGAAAAAGTTGCAATCTTTAGACGTTTTGAATGTTTCAATATAAAAGTTGCGAGCTCTCTCTCTATCTTCCATCCCCTGTAGTTTCTCCACTCAAAAGTTTCAAGAACAGACGTCAGCGTTTCAGGAACAGTGCTTGGTTCATCCCAATCAAACATAGGGTCTCCAGAAACAATGTATCCATGGATCTGAGTGCATATTAGACCATAAAGGAACATTTTAGTCAATATAACCCGCAAATTTTTTCATAGTTTGAAAAGGTTATATTTACCTCGTTAAGCTTGAGAGATCAAAGTTTCGGGGATTGTTGGAGCATAGACATAAGTATATCCCACAAAGTATCACAAGTGCAAAACTCCAAGTGTTCAAGCTGGTGGAAGATAATACCAGTACGGAACTCAGGCTGCAGAGTACATAAAACAAATGAGCGTGTAAAGACAAAAAGTTTGATCTAATCACAACAGATTCTACTATATCTTACCTCTATGGGTAAACATAAAAAGAGGCGTTTGACTGATGCTATAGATCTGAGGATATCATCAGCGTTGCAATATGTAACCTCGATATGTGCTTCCACAATCTCAGGCAAATACTTAATCATACACTGGAAACCACGATCTAACAGCTTTAAGTACTTCAAAGCAGTCGAACTCAACTCAAGCTCAGAACCAGATCCTCCATAATAGACAAATATTTGTAACGAAGGCACCATAACAGAGAAACTCCCCACATTGCCAACGCCGTCGTCCTCTCGATCCAAGACCATAACTTCAAGAACAGGACAGCTTGATAAAAGCTTCTTAGGAGATTCATCGTCAAGGAAAATCACATATTCCAGATGCAGCGTTTTGAGCAGCTGAAAACATACCAGGAATCGAACATCCACAAGAGATACATGTTTTAACTTCAATACCACAAGTGTTCCACATGTGAACAAGCTCCGTGGCAATCTTCTGATAGGCTCATCAATCATAAGACTATAATCAAAATCCAGCTCACGCAAACCTCGTTCCACTGCAATCCTAACCCAAAACCCAATATCTACGTCCCTGCATTTCCGAACAAACTTGAAATGCAAACTCTCTAAGACTGGAGCCATGTTTAATAGCAAAGACCTTTCCACAAATAGAAAAATCTTCCACAGTTCAGCATCCTCATCATAATAGATGTACTCGAGTTTAGGCACCAACTTCCAAAGATTCCGCCATCGCTTCGACAATAAACTTGTCTTCAAGACATCTCTTGTGGTAAGCGATGAAAGTATCTGCAACAGACACTCATTGGGCAACAAACTGATCCTGTCCATAGGACTTTCCTAGCTTTTTAATTAACCCAGTGATTTTTGTGACAACCCTAAACAAAAAAATGAGAAGATCAGGATCTATTTTTTTTCTTTTCCAAGTATGTATTATCATAAGTAACAACAGTTTATAGAAAACAAAGTACTCTAATCAAATCCAAACAAAACCCATTAAACAGAGATTGAAAATACCAAAAAAAAAATCATCATTGAGAAGAGAGTAAGAAATGGCTAACTTGGAACACTAACCAGTACTATGCCCTCATTTATTTGGTAACCATCATTTGATGCTAGATATATCCAACACAAAATTTAAACTTCTAATGGAAAATAAATATTTTTTTTGTATTAATTGCAACCACAGTTACAAAATAACTCTTATAACAATGCCGATTTGAGATCGGAACTGAAAAGGCGAGTTAGCTAAGTTTCCGAGCTAGTTGACTGCGGATCTCCTTTTTGGTAATGCCGAGGTAGCTAAATTTCTGAGCTGGTTGACTGCGGATCTGCTTCTTTGTAAATGTGATTTTTCTATTTATAGGAGAGTTTGGGTTACCTAGGGCTCTTTTTTTTTTTAAGGAATTTTTCATTTTGTCCCTAAAAATTGATAGCTAGAATGTGAGATAGAGGGAGTTAAGTCCAACTCTTTTGTGTTATGTTTAAATATTAATTATATTAATTTTATAGTTTGAGCAAGACTCAAATGAAGGAGTGTAACACATGTCTAAATTATCGCAATTCAATTAGATAAACAATAATATTTTTTCAAATTCTTATGTAAATATATGGTCCTAATAATATACTAAATTCATAAATTTATAAATTAAGGTAGATGTAGCTAAACTAATTATATAATTATAATTTTTTAATTGTGTTACATATTTTCTGTGTCTTATGTTTTTCAATTACTTAAACAATATACAGTACTAGGAACATTAGTATTTTTTTTTTTGGATAATATAAAAAGAAAATCCTTATTGAGAAAAATCAAAAGTCATAATAATGCACAAAGTTCCTAACTACTCCTTTGGTTTCATAACAGGAGTGGATCCACGTGATGATGGAGTGGGGCACGTGCCCCATGCTACTTATTAAAAATGATCTGTTCAGTTTATTCTCATAGCCAATTTGGTATTGAGGTCCTCATGCTCATCTATGGTGAGATGTTCAACACTCTGTTCTTTCAGTTTTTTTTTTGTTTCTTGCTAAAATAATATACGTTTAGATATATATTTTATTTTAAATATTTGTAATGTGCAATTAAATATATTTTAAAACTAAATGAAAGTTTTTTAAAGATATTGAAAATAGGAAATCATATTTATTTAATATTTTTATTATGTAAATTTAAAATTATTAATAATAAGTAATTTGTGCCGAATGATTTTCATATGAAATATAAAAGCTTTGGTTCTCTAAAGCTTTTGCTGTCAACACAAAGAGAATCAAATCCCAAATCAGATACTTTAGCTTTCAATCAACAATCGAAAGAAGACAAATGGCATATGAAATTAAAAGTTTGGTGCATTCTAAATCAACAATCGAAACAATTCCACTAAAGAGAGGTTGAATCTAAATCAAAGTTTGGTGCTTAACCTGTTGCTGTTACTCTCTATTTATTTTAATCTCCATTTTTTATTAAGGAAAAATCAAAAAACATAGCAAATGGTTTTAGGAATGGAAACAGAGCAAATGGTTTTAAGAATGGAAACAGAGCAAATGGTTTTTAAAGAAGAGAAACAGAGCAAATGGTTTTAAGAATGGAAACAGAGCAAATGGTTTTTAAAAAGAGTTGCAACAAAACTAGTTAAGAAGAATCATCTAAGACGGGTATCAGACTTTTTCAGCCACAGACAAGCTGACATGTTGAACCTCTAAACAAAACTGCCAACTCTTTGAGCATCCGAGATTTCTTCTTCAAAGTGGTGGCTATCGGTACCATCACACTCCGGCGTGGCGCGCCCCTGCTGGAATGAAACGAGCTTGGTGCCTGAATATCTGCTACCTAGTCTTGAAACCTTTGAATGAGTATATTATGAAGGAATAGAAACAGAGAACGAAGTAGTAGCATTCATCTTAAGAATTGCAAACTGTTTAAAGCAGGCCACTATTAAGTCCTCTAGATCCATTGACCACGACAAGAACTTGAGATGCTCAAGGATTTTCCTGTATCATCGAGGCGTTCACCACTTATCTGCTTGCTTTCAGCTGGAGTGTTATATCTTAATGTTAGATAAGCAACTAGAACTTGTTATGTTTAACTTCTTTAGAGCTAGCTCAATGAATGTTTTAAGCGTCTCTGTGTGCTGAAATAATAGGAAAAAAAAAATACTCACTTTATCTCTTTATATTAGGAAAAGGTTCTTGGATCTCTTTGGACCTCTTTCTTCGGGGTTGCTCTCTTTGTTGGTGATCCAACCCACTTTGGTTGGAGGAGAGGGTTGGTTCCATTTATGCGTTATTGTTTGATCAATAATTTTGGTCGTTTGAAGTTTCTTAGAGATAGATAACAAGATTTCGGAAGATTTGATATTTAGGAAAAAACACAATTTATAACTTTGCAATTAATAAACAATCTGTTGACAAAGAAAAAATAAACAATCTATGGATACAAATCTAGAGCCAGACAAAAAGAGATTATGTTTGTTTTTGTTGATGTATGGTCAATGGTGTTTGCTTGTGATTTTAGTTTCCTTTAAACAGTGTTTTTTGGTTTACAACTTTACATACTTTTTCTTTTTGTTAGAGTCATTATGTTGGTTTAGTTAAATTGAAACTAAACTACTGATTTCCGGTTTAGCTTCTTTTGGTCTGACATTGGTTCGGTTAACTAAAGAAGGGAAACGAAAACCTCTTGACGCCTTTAAGAAATAGCTTCTAGGTCTTTTTGCTTCTTTTTCTATATACCTCGTTAGGGTTTTGATTTTACTCTGCGTCTTTTCTTGTGACTATTTGTTTGTTCCATGAATCTCATAATCCCTTATTCGTCCTTTTTAATATTTTCAGAAAATTGCGGATGCTGAAACCTCTTAATTATGGACAGGATAAGTCAGTTGCATGATGAGCTTCTCTTGGGAATATTGTCGTTACTGCCTACTGCTAAAGATGTGGTGGCCACAATGGTTTTGTCAAAACGTTGGCAATCTCTTTGGGTGATGGTGCCAAGGCTTGTGTACGATGATAGCTATCAGAACATTGACTATGGAAAATTTTCTACCTTTGTAGACAGGTCATTGGTTTTGCACAAGGCTCCGGTGATCGAAACTTTACATTTCAAACTTGGTAAAACATGTGGTAGTACCGGAGATACTCTTAATAGAGCTGCAGATAACTGTTGTGTGCGTAACCTGATTATCGAGATTGATACTTCTTCTACTAGTAATACTCCAGTCACACTTCCTAGGAGCTTGTATAGTGGGGGATGTACAAGATTTGTGACCTTGAAACTTAGTAATGCAGTTCTCTTGGATGTTTCTTCCCCAATTTCTTTCCCATCCCTTTAAAACTTGAGTCTTATATTTATGAAGTACCCAGGTGGTGATAATTTTGTCAAGAGGCTTTTATCAAGTTGTCCTGTTCTTGAAGATTTGGTAGTGGAGCGATGTCCAGATGACAGTGTGGCCATTTTCACCGTTAGAGTACCTTGTCTTAAGAATTTAGTCTTGCAAAAAACAAGGAAAGTTAAAATGAATGAATCTCATGGGTTTGTGATAGACGCTCCTTGTTTGGAGCGTTTGGACTTTTCTGATTATTCATGTGGGTTTTGCATCGTTGAGAATAATATGTGTCAGATTGCCAGAGCAAGTATCGACCTTTACTCCCCCGGAACTAAGCAGCTTTTGGGCTCTCTAACTTCAGCCAAGCGTCTTTTTCTCTGCTTAACAAACTCAAAAGTAAATGAACTGTGACTGATGTTTTCATCTTTAGTCGAGTTCTCTTTGAAATAATGAGATGCGTACTAGATCTACAGACTTGTATGACAGATCTGTGTGTGCGATGCTTAACAGATAGATTAAAGGATAGTGAAGAGACGACACAAGAGATTTGTTAACGGGGTTCGGATAACCTACATCCCCGGAAACAAGTCCAGAATCATTCAATAGAATTAGAACGCAAAAGTCACATTTGCCAATGGTATCTAGCACACACTTGTGCCTACCACTCTAATCTACATGAACTAAAGGAACTACCACTCTTTGTCTTTTCCGACGAGTGTGAACCTCTACAAAAACCACCAACAGATTCTCTATCTTGTTGGTGGGACAACACTACACACAACATGTGTGCTTCTCTCAATTTTAGGTCTAGGGTGCGTAAGCTTCTTCTTGTTACCACCTCTTCCTTTTATACCTCTTAGAGTTCTCCACAACCCCTAGGTTCCACAAGCTTCTTCCTCTTGTCTTCTGGGTAAAAGCTTGTTCTCTTTTTGTCAACTTGACCCATACTTTTGTTCCTGTCGTACCTAACATAAGCATGCTTCTCTGACACAGCCGTTCCACTGTTTGCTGCAACTTGACGCTTTTCCGCTCTGTTGCGCTACACAACCTCTTCACGAGGTTTACCTTGTTTCCAGCTCTATTGCACTACACAGCCACTACAGGTTGTATGCTCTGTTTTCATCTCTGTTGTACTTCAAGTATACTCAACTGCTAAAACATATTTCTGCTCTGTTGTGCTTTCAGGTTTACGCAGCTGCTAATGGAAGACTTGTTCTCATGAGCTTAAAGCATGACTGGTTGAGCTCTCACTTCTTGGATCTTCTCGATAAGACACCAAGGTTCAGCATGTCACTTCATTCCATGTGACTTCACATTGAGCTGTCTTGGCTGAGCTAGTATTCTCTGATTCTCTTCATGAGGAATCATTGCGTCTGTGTTTGTAGCTGGTTACACATGCTCCATCTTGTTCACTGCTTCTATGTCTGAACATGTGTTTGTATTAGACTTGTTCACTGCAACGTTCAATGAATCTATGTATGTACTCTTGGTTGTATCAGGTTTACTCATTGCTTCTTGATCATCTCTCTTGTGTTGTATAACCAGTAACAACACAAATATATCTTCACTCTTATGATCAAAACTATTGACACAACATCTCGGTATATGCAGGATGCGTACCTTATTGGTAGTATATTCCATTCTCTTGTACATTTAACTATATGCATATGTGAGACGGAGTGGTTGAATGTACTGATACGTGTGCTCAGAGATTCCCCTAATCTTAAAACTCTCAAAATTCAAGAGGTATTGTTGTATATACATATATTTCACCTCAATATTCAGTCATTTTGGTTGATAAGGTTATTATTTATGATATCAGTAAGGTTGATATGATGCGCTATACTTGTATCTCAGTACTATTACATTCAGGATAGTGAGCCGCGCCCGTGCTGGAAAGAAACGAGTTTGGTTCCTGAATATTTGTTACCTAGTCTTGAAACCTTTAAATGGAGATATTATAAAGGAACAGAAACAGAGAAAGAAGTAGTAGCATTTATCTTACGAATTGCAAGCTGTTTAAAGCAGGCCACTATTGAGTCCTCTAGATCCATTGACCATAACAAGAAACTTGAGACGCTCAAGCATTTTCCTGTATCATCGAGGCGTTCACCAGCATGTCTGCTTGCATTCTTCTGGACTCTTAAACTTTAATCTCATATAAGATTTTAGAACTTGTGATGTGTATCTCTTTATATGTTTAGCTCATTGTTTTTTTTTAACTTCTTTGCTCATACTGGATTAGATAAGATATGTTCTTTTTGTTACTCTATTATACTAGGAAAATGCTTTTGGATATTTATTTTATCTCAAACAATATATGCACCTCTTGTTGAAGGAGTGGGTTGGTTCCATTTGCGGGCTTAGCTATGAAGATTTTTTTAAGAGTTAATTAAGTAGATAGATATATAACAAGATTTAGGAAAATGTTTTAAGACAATAACAATGTATATATAACTTTGCTATTAATAACGATATATGAATGCAAAACTAGAGCGGACTAGCCATTTCTTTTACCCATACTGAGCAGCTTGTGGCTTCTATAGCTTTAGTCAAGCGCCTCTATCTCTGTTTACCGACCTAAAAGGTAATATGTTGTAATTTGCATAACTGGTTTCCTCTTAAGGACTCATTTCTGTCATCCTTGAGAGGGTATAAGACATATTCAATATATAGCCAGGTAAATCTCTTTGATCGGTTTGTGATCTAAACCTTAGATCTGTTAGAATTAAGCTCTAAAGAACTTTGAATATTTTTTCTTTTCCATATATTTAGATCTTTGAGTTTGTTATGTTTTCGCTCTTGCTCTGCCTCTTTGCACTGTCGTCTGTCGGAGAAAGAATCATAAACATATTGTGTCCTTGGCTTAGCTACAGCATATCATTTTATGGTTTTTGCTCCATTAATTCTGTTTAGTGTGTCGACTGATTAATTGAAAATTGTGGTTAAAGAAACAAAACAAGATTTGTGGTTATACTTGTTACTCTATTTTCTCCATCGGGGCTTGTTTTCTGTTGGTGCTTCTAACTGTTGGAATTACATGTATGTTTAGTTTATAGAGTGTTAGACTAATCACACTACCGATTTCCGGTTAAGCTTCTTTTGGTCTGATTGGTTCGGTTAAATTGGACCATCTTGGTTTAGAATTACATGACAAGGTCTATAAAAAAAGAACATGAATTAAGTAGTGAGGGTATAAATTAAGAATACCTTCTCCGTTGAACGAGAAAAGTACTGGACTAGTTACAGGTAAACGTATACATATATGCTTTCGAAGTACTGTAAAAAAGAAGGAATACTATGACATGAAATCATATACTGAATATGAGATCGTTTGGACAAAACCATCGTGGCCACAATGTCTCTCGCAAGACAATATATTCAAGAGCAGTTTATCGGGCAACCCACTTATACGATCCATTATTGATGAGAGCTAATCTAGCCTCTTTGTAAAATTCCAACCCTCTATCCAAAAAAGATATCTATGCGAAAGAACACTAGCAACAGCCGATTCGTACACAGAAGTTTAATTCTCGGCTGTTATTTTTAACCTCTCTCCTAACTTTTCTCTTGTTTTTTAGCCATAAGCTTCTTTTTATAACCAAACCCTAACGCCCTTTTTTTTAAGCCATAAGTTTTTTTTTTTGGAGTACTAAACGTCCTAAACTTAAATACATTTATCAATAATATTTTAGTTTCTCCTAAAATTCTTATTTCCATATTTTCGGGTTGTCATATCGACCTTCGGGTTAGTTAATAAATAAAAATTCAACTAGAAAATAAATTAAATAAATAAAAATAAAAATAAATTCATTTGGGTTTTTATTTTAATTAACCGAACTACTTTCTTATGCTTCCTTCCTTGTCCGCAACTGAACTACATGTGATGAGCTGCGAACGGATGTCGAGCATGTGTGGTAGGTATTTCTCACCTTGGTCGTATCGCCTTCCCCTGGTTGCATGAATGCATCCATACAAATCTTAGTGGGCACCCACGTAAAACGCCTAACTTACAACACCGACTATAAAATAAGCTCCTTTTAAATCGAATATGTAAGCTGACAGGTAGGTGAACGCCTGGGAAACGACGACAGCTCCTGCAATACAGAAATACACAAGAAATGTTAGTGGCAACATGTTTGGTCACAAGAGCACCCAATCTTTCAAATGATGCGATACAAATTGTTTGAGTCGGTTCCTCAGATGATAAAACAATACAAACAGCGGCATGTTGTAGTTAAAAAGATATTACCTTTGTGGATGTTATACTACATAAGGAGAGACGCTTAACAGAAGTAATAGATTTCAGAATATTCCCAGATGATAAGCGACATCAACATGTGCCTCTAGAATATTAGGCATTTCATTCTCATGCAAAAGCAAAGACTGTTGATGTCCAGATCGGTCACAATTAAAATGTTTAGTTCAGTAAAAAAGAGATCGAAACTCTCTTTATAAATTGGTGCCGAGGCACAAAATGACGGGTTACAATATGAATTAGACGAGCAAAAATAACGAAATGTAAGACAAAAGACGAGCTACGAGCTTGTCGATTCTAAACTTTGAATGAGAGAACTTGTACTTCTTATTCGTATTCTTTCCTCTTTCGTGTCGTACCTCTTTCTCAAGTGTCGTACATCCGTATTTACAGATAATCTTGTCGGTTCGTCCCCCGAAAAGACCAAGATACCCCTCTTCGACTTGTAGATTTTCATGGGCTTTTCTTGGGCCGGGCCTTGTGTGGGAGTGAGGATCCACCCCCAACAAAGACCTGTCCACAAACCGAGGAAAACTTTCATCACTGTCATCATCATATATGAGTCTTGGCACGATCTTCCAAAGCTGTTGCCATCGTTTGGATAAAAGCATTGTGGCCAGAACATCTTTCGCAGGCAGAAAAGACAATATACTCAAGAGCAGTGCGTCGGGAAATTCACTTAATCTATCCATCACTGAGAGTTAACTCGTTTTTGAAGATACAGAGATTGATGAATTATGTGCCAAAAGAATAAAACAAAAAAAATAATAAAGGAAATAGAAATACCTAAACCCTTGTGCTATTCTCCTTCACTGTATAGGTATTTATGATCGATTGATTGATTTAGCTGGAACTTACAGGAATTTGATAACATAGTTATTTGCCTCTAACCACGTCTTGGGTGAGAAATGGGAACTGTCTCCCAAAGACGAAGAAGCTAGAAGGAGAGTACAATCTCACACAAAGAACACAAAGGTAAAACTCTAACTCTCTTTGCTCCTTTTAACTCTCGGCGGCTCTTTTCTAATCTCTCTCTCAATATTTCTCTATTTCTCCTCCAAAGTGCTATCCTCTCTTAATTAATTAATTTAGGGCTACCTTGTTGTTTCTTTAGCCATAAGCTAATAACCAAACCCTAACGTCCTCTGTTTCTCTTTCTATTTTTTTTCTTTTTTCTCTTTAATTTGTAACAAAAATTAAAAATTACAGAATAAATTTTAACTAAAGAAAAGCAAATGAAAAAATGTATATATTCAGTTGGATTTTTTTTTTACACTGAAATTTAAAAACTTTAGACTTAATAGTAGTAGCCTTCATACATGTGATGAGCAGGGGAACGGATGTCCAGCCATACACCTGGTAGGTATTTCTCACCTTTGTCTTGTCGCCTTCCACTGATTGCATGAATCCATCCATACAAATCTTAGTGGGATCTCCTTTGGTCGTCTCTACGGATCCATCAAAAACATCACCAAGAAAACACAATCATTTGATGACATGTGTATACATCGTCCAACTGAGCCACTCTTGAACAAGCCACTCTTGGTGGATAATCTCCTCTTCATATATCATACTGGTTTATGCTACACTCACAACAGAACCGAACAGAGCCACACTAAGCTTACTTAGCTTTCGGTTTCAATTTAGTAACAGTTATATTTCAAACCAAGAAATAGAATACTAACATAACAAGAAAAGTTTGTGAAAGGTCGTGATTCATCAGTACGAAGTGTATTGCAAAAAGCCAAAAACATAAGACAATCGTTTCATTCTTCTAAGGTTAGAGCAAAAAGCCAAAAACATAAGAAATTCAAATAGCTCAAATATAACCTTTCAACATATCTAAGATACATGATCAAACATTGACATGACAACCTGATGTTACTCGACTTATGGAACATGGTTTTTTCCTTCGGGGCTTCTCATATTAACTTAATAACTTCAGTCAAATATCAGCTGACAAGTAGGTGAGCGTCTAGGCGACGATGATAACTCCTTGAGCATCTTAAGTTTCTTGTTGGGATCAGTGGAGTTAGATGAGATAGTTGCCTTCTTTAAAATTTTTGCATTTCTTAAGATAAATGCCGATACGTCTTTCTCTTCCTCTGTTCCTTCATATTTTACCCACTCGAGAGTTTCAAGACTCGATATCACACATTCAGGGATTGAACTCGGTTCACTCCAGCACGGGCGAGCTATATCAGGCTGATGGGCATGGTACAAGTTTAAATTGATGGGATAGTAGTACAGTGCATTAGATAAACATATTTCCAAGGAAACTGAATCATTTAGGCTGAAATATATATGTATATATGTACCTGTTCAAGTTTGAGAGCCCGTAACTTAGGGGAATCTCTGAGCAGACACATGAGTAGATTCAACCACTCTGTCTCACATGTGCATAGCCTTAAGTTTACAAGACAGGGGAAGACACTACCAACAGGATATGCATTCTGCATATGAGATATAATAAGAATAAGTACACAAAAACTATGGTGGCAACAGGTTTTGGCACGAGACTACATATAGTTTCCATTCCGGTTTAATAAGTGATTCAAAAAAGAAAGTCAAAGAAATACCTTTGAAGTTGATAAACACAAATATAGACTCTTGGCTGAAGTAGTAGACCCCAAAATCTTCCAGGAAGAATGTAAGTGACGTCAACATTTGCCATTGCAATCTTAGGCATATCATTCTCAACGATACAAAACCCACCCTTATGATCAAGGATGTTTAAGCACTCCAAAGAAGGAGTATCTATCACAAACCCACGAGCATCATCTTTACCACCGCAGTTTGATTCTCGCAACAATAAACTCTTTAAAGAAGGCACTATAATAGTGAAAATGGTCACATTGTCATCGGTGTCTCGTTCCACAAACAGGGCTTCAAGAACAGGGCAATTGGATAAAAACCTCTTGACAAATCCGTCATTTGGGTACCACAAACAAAAGGCTCAAAGTTTTGAGGGATGGAAAAGAAACCAAGGAAGAAATATCCAGGATAACCACGCTGTTTAGTTTCAAGGTCACAAGCATTGTACAGCCTGTATATAAACTCACTGGAAGTATGACCGGAGTTGTACTTGAAGAACAATCAATTTCGACAATAAGGTAACGTACACAGCGTTTAACTGCAGTTCCGGTCCATACACTGATATCTACAACATCGCACTTTCTACCAAGCTTGAAATGCAAAGTTTCAATAACAGGCGCCTCGTGCAAAAGCAAAGACCTGTCTACAAACCGAGAAAATTTTCCATACTCAATATTTTGATAACTATCATCATATATGAGTTTTGGCACTAGTTTCCAAAGCAACTGCCACCGTTTTGACAAAACCATTGTGGCTACAACATCCTTGGCAGGCAGTAAAGACAATATTCTTAAGAGCAGCGCTTCAGGCAACTGACTTATACTATCCATAGAAAAATGATTGATAATCAAACACCTGATTAATTTCGATGTCCTTTACTGATGACTCTGAAATGTTAAGCCGTTCTTGCTTTCAAAGCTCACTGAAAAGTGAAAACTTTCATAAGAAACAGAGATATTCGCAAATAACACCGGATCCAAACAAAGAAATCAAAACTCACCTGATACACCGGATGAACAGCTTCCTCTCAGATCAATCAAAGACAATAAAAACGAATAATCATATTTAAATATATTAGAGAGACACCATTTCGTCAAAAGATAAAGACGATGGTGGGATGTATCATATGCATGTATATTTAAATTTGATTTAGTCCGGCAATCGCTAGTGGCCTTCCCCATTTTCTAGAAAGATGTGAATTCAGGACGCTTAAAATATTATTTATACTAGCATAGAAATGTAATTAGACGTTTGACCGATTTTTAGAGAAAAGTATAGATTATGCCATGAACAATACCAATTATTTTTTCTAATGTCATTTTTTTTAAATCCTTTTTCTGCTTGCCATAAAGAATCCAGAAAGAGAAAAACTATCAAATGTGCTATGTATAGTGAAAAATCTTACCAAATATGCCATAATCGTTTTACCCTTTCGAAATCTGTAAAATTGATGGCATTGTCTCTGTTTAAAATTACCATCTTCTCCTTTTTCTAAACTGTAGTAAATATTCACAAAAAATTAAAATTTTTACTTTCTTACTCTAAGTCCGAAACTGAATCGTCTTCTTCTTCTTCTACTCTGCTCTCTCTTTCGCGGCTCTCTATCTTTTGCTCGAATCATTCCTACAAAATACTAAATTCCACTGCCTCTAACTGTAATTTCTCTATCGGGAAGTGGACCTCCTTCATTCCCGTTAAACGCCGATTCTCGACATTGTTGGCCGCCGTCGGAGGGTAAATTTTCCGATTTAGCTCCTACTATTTGTAAATTTGTTTATGTAATTTAATTTAACTATCCATCCCATTCAATTCTCTGACAGTGTTTCTGAGAGTGGTCCAAGAAATCCCTCTGATTCCGTCAACGACAAAACCCAAGGGGATAACCCGACTGCCCGAACGTCAGGGTTAGTTTTTCTGAAACTTATTTAAACTTTTTGTGGACGACATCACCGTAGGTTCCATTGTGGACCAGATCTATAAACTTCGATAGTGTCTCCTTTTGGACCAGATCTAAAATTTGTTTGTGTTTTTTTCGTCTACATCATTTTTCGTTAGTAGACCAAATGTTTGCTTTTTTTCCTTGCGACTACGACTACAGCATTTATGTCTACAATTTTTGTCTACTTTAAACCTAGTAGACCAAATTTATTTGTTCTACGGATTCGTCCACAGTATTCATGTCTACGACGATGGTTACAATGTGTCTGCCTAATTTATAAATTGTCTACTCGATTATGTTTTTTTTTTAATTTTCCACTGTATTTTTCGCTGCCATTTTTGGCTACCTTAAACCTAGTAGAGAAAATTTGTTTGTTCTATGGATTCGTCCACAGTATTCATGTCTACGACGATGGTTACAATGTGTCTGCCTAATTTATAAGTTGTCTACTCGATTATGTTTTTTAAAATTGTCCACTGTATTTTTCTCTACCATTTTTGTCTACCTTAAACCTAGTAGACCAAATTTGTTTGTTCTACGGTTTCATTCACAGTATTCATGTCTATGACAATGGTTACAATTTGTCTGCCTAATTTATAAGTTGTCTACTCGATTCTGTATTAAAAAATTGTCCATTGTTTTAATGTCTGCCATCGAAAGTTGTTATCACTTCGTCTCAGATTATAATGTTGTGTAGCGTTCGTTATAATAATGTCTACCGTCAAATCTTGTTATCTTACAGGAACCTCACCCCCGAACCCACGGTCTTAGGGGCTAATGCGCAACTACTGCCTCCTAGGCTATTTGCCACCGATCATTATCCTTAGAAAGGATGTATCAACTCTTACTCGAAACCAGAGTATCTCCTCAACATTGTTGAAGTCATGGATGGGACGAAAGAGTTTTTGTGGCTTAAGTCTTCACCAATAGGTTGCCTGTTCCGCCTAACAGTAAGGAAGAGCTCGCTGTCATGCAAACTGGTCCATCAAATCCTCTGTCGATCACTTGTTACTAAGAAGAAACATGAGATGTGGTTTGTTTATGGCGGTCATCCCATACGCTTTTCCCTCAGAGAGTTTGCTATTGTCACTGGGCTGAACTGTGGCCAATTGCCAAGTAAAAACGCCATTGCCAAAATGCAGAATCCGGCGGAAGGTGATGATCCTTACTGGAAGAGTTTGTTAGGACCCAAGAACTCATACACTATACAAGAGATTGTCAATATGTTGAAACTAGACAAGAGGATGCCAAAGTAAAAAAAATGGATGGCGCTAATTGTAATAGTTGAGGGTTTATTGCTTTGTGACTCATCAACTGTTAGAGCGTCCAAAAAAATTGTGGAGATGGTCAAAGATGTTGATGCATTTGCTAAATATCCGTGGAGGTGTGTAGCATTTGCCAAGACCATAGAAATGGTTAAAGTTGGAGATAAAGTGGATACCTTGCAAAAACTAGTTGACAAGTTTAACCAGTCGCACATAGCAACTCACGGTTTACTCTTTCTTTCCAACTGATGTGTCTTTATGCCATTCCGCTATTGGGAAAATACCTTCCTGAAACAGTGGATGAGTTGATGTTTACTGATCGTTCGGTCCTCCAACTGACAATGCTTAAGACCTTCCACATTTCCACACTTATAGAAACGGAGAATGATCCAACTGTAAGTTTTATAATCTATTAGATTTCATTATTTCGTTTTCTCTCTAAACTTTTGAAGCTAATATATTTTTCATCTAAACGCAGCTTCAAGTTTAAAGCATATTAGACACCACAGACGATGACTTTGCCCTTGAAGATTACTCTTGGGGTGATGAAGTTGAAGATATGCGAGTGGAATACATTCTAGAGAAGCTTCAAGATGGTCACATATTTAAGAAAGAGGAATGGCATAGTGGTTTTGCAGAGTTACCTATGAAAACCATCAACTTGGTCTCAAAAACCAAAAAAACAGGACAAGCCCCCAAAGTCTGGATGGAGATTCAACTAATGTCGTTGTCGATGGTGTCTGTGAAACTTTTGAAAGAGGTGGACCGTAGAAATAATGTGGCTATTGTGAAGGTAGAGTTAAAGCTATCGGTCGAACAGGATGCACTTAGAGTGAGATAGTAGACGATGTTTTGAAAACACTCAGGGAGAAAGGTGTATTTGATCAGTGTGGCCCTATTACACAATATGAATTGCGTAATCATATAAAAAAATCCTCACGGTCATTACGGTGAGATGGATCAGACAAAAGCAATGAACAATAGGTATGTTAGTATTAAATGGTTGACATTGCCGCCTAATGTGATAAATAGTTTATTGTAACTTTCATCTTCTTTTTGTGTTAAACGAACTGATGTATACCATTGGTGGCGACCAAGTTGGGGGTCTTGTTAAACGTGTCATAGAGGTGCATCAGGATAATGTTAGTGTGGAGGATAACTCAGGAAATGATAAGCTTGATTCAGTGCGCGTTTATGGCCACCTGAGAGTTAAAGGTTCACAAGTGGCACTTGATCATGGTTAAGAGGATGTACAACCTAACTTGTCTGCCAAATCAGTCCAATCTGAACAACCTCAGGATGTCGTAGGTTCTGGAGAAGGTAATGTCGAAGCTAAGGGACAAAGTCATGGAGAAGGTGAAGTTGTTGAAGATAAGGATGGAGGAGGTGCTGATGGTGAAGATGACGATGGAGAAGGAGTTGATGGAGAAGATGAAAATGGAGGAGGGGATGATAGAGAAGATGAAGAAGGAGAAGGGGATGATGGAGAAGATGAAGAAGGACAAGGGGATGATGAGAAGATGAAGAAGGAGAAGGGGATGATGGAGAAGATGAAGAAGGAGAAGGGGATGATGGAGAATATAAAGAAGGAGAAGGGGATGATGAAGTAGGAAAGGAACGTATTGAGGATTATGGAGAAGGTACGGAACACACTAAAGGTGATGGAGTTCCCACGGTAAACTCCTCCGACGACACCACCGCAGTAGACACCATCCTGACTCGCGAGGTATTAACAATTTTAGAGGGCATATTTTATACATTTATTGGCCGTATCTGACGTCGTCATGTTTGATATTGCTTACACAGCTACAGAAAAGAAACCCTTCTCCTTCATCTCAAGATGTTACCCCTTTTCCTGCCAAAAGAGCTAGGACAAAGCCTAGAAGGTTTGGTTTTTCTTCAGGATCCAAAAATGAGAAGGCACTTGAACCCGAATCGGAAGCTCAAGTCTACAATCCCTTCCGGACCATAAGGGATGATATTAAGAAGAAATTCCTAGCAAAAAGCTAGCATCTTATCGAAAAAAGTAAGTTTACGTTAGTTTACTCTCCAACCATATTTGTTGGTACTCATATTTATTCTTATTTTTTAAAATGGATGTTATGTTTCAGGGAATACATCATAGATGGGCATAGGGTGAAGAACAATTTTTTTGAATGCATATATAGACCGCAAAACTGGGTTGATAGTCCGGTAAATATTTCCTTCGTCATTTATGTTATAACATGTCATCTTCATCGATATGCACATATGTATAACTATTTTCTTTCAGCATCTTCAAGCCATGCTAACCATATTGTGGAGAAGTTTGGGTGAGTCTTTCCTGCAGTCAAGAGTTGTCGTGCTGGATACCTGGTTTTCACAAACATTGGCTAATGATTACGTTCGTTACCAAAAGACTAAAAACAAGAACGCTTTTGTATGGAACAGCGTTATCAAGAACTATGTTAGAGGAGTAGTTCCCAGTCGGTCGGTGAGATTGGCTTGGTTGAGAGATCTCGACACCGTTTACGTCCCCTTGAATTTGGGAAAGGGACACTGGGTTGCTGCCGCCATAGATTTGAGGTTGGGTCATGTCTCTATCCTTGACCCCCTAATCGTGAAGAATGATTCGATAAAGGTTCCTCGCCACATAAAACCGATATTCGATATGCTCCCTCTCACTATTAGGAGCTTTGTGAAGGAGGAGTTAATTACCTTTGCCATACCTAAGGCATTTACCTTTGACAGGCTTGTTGACGTTTACCAAAACGACCGCACTAGAGACTGTGGACCTCTAACGGTGAAGTTTATAGAGTTACACGCCCAAGGATTGGGTTTAGATGGAATGACAGAGGACATTGTGGATTGCGATTTGCCGTAGATGTGTACGATGAATTTGTGCTTAGCATTCGTGGCTAGTAGCCATCAATGTATTTTTATGTAACTTTGATTTGAAAACCTTAGTCTAAATTTCCCTTTTGTTGTCTTCGTGCTTAGCCTTCGTGGCCCTTAAATGTATTTCATCTAACTTTTAATTTGAAAACCTTAGTCTTAATTTCCCTTTTGTTACTTTATTCGCCTCTTATGTTAATTGCAATGAAAGAAAGATTCTTACAAGAAATAGTAATGACATCATGAACATTTTTATGTTCGAACTCCATGGATTTCTTTCCAATGAAGTTTTAAAAATAATAAAGAAAACCTTCATGTTCTTAGTACTTGGTTAGGTTTGAAGTTATTAAACATGCCCCACACTAACAGACCACCTCCCAACCAACTTGTCATTTATAGTGCTGAAAGTTTTTGAACCTTTGCCATGTATGTTATATTAACTACTTACCATGTTTTCGGATTGTACACTTCAACCATGATAAACCTTCAATCCCTCCCACAACATCTAGTTATATACATTGTTAGCCTCCTAGGAAAGGCAGGTTTCCAGCACCTAGGTCCACTTACTGCTTCAGGACCCGACGGCATGCACCTAGCGTTTCACGATTACGTTTTGAGGGAATCATCAATACTCCTTATAGTCGAGAACCCTATGGTAATAAACCCGGGGATCTCTTTTTCGCCCTTTCTTTGAGGGCATTAGATTTATAGTAAGATTTGGGGACTACCGAGAAGCCATTGCCTTGCTTTCTTACAAGTGGAGATTTCTCTTCGGAAAAGTCCATCCATCGTCCTCCATGACCTTTACACTAACGTTTTTGATGTTATGTCTCGGCGAGACCAATGAGGGTATTACCCTCATGACAAAGTTTAGGAGTTCATTCTCTGATGAGCTTGCCTTAGATGTCGTCGCCCAAATGGTTTTTTTATGATATGATCGCGGTTGGTGGACAAAGTGAGCAGAGTCGACCTAGAGCACTGCTAAAGTTGGAGAGGAAAATATCATCCGTATCTGACGTTTTGCGATAGTTTCTCACTGTCCAACAGGTGCCCCCCTTGCTACACTTGGTGGCGATGTCAAAGGTTTAAATAGTTGTTCCTAATCCCATAGTCAATGGGTCTCGATTAGCTAAGTTAAATTTGTTTAATGTTGTCCTTTAAGTTCGTTTTTTTTGTCTGTTACATTGTCTACTTTTGTCTACTTAAACTCAAATGACATTGTCACAAGTCCACCGTTTAAACATTTATATTGTCTACATTTTTAATAATGTAATATGGGCTCCATCATCCCACTTGTTTGCATTGTTGCTTAAATCAAATGTCAAAACCCTTATGTGTTGTCAGAACTGGCTAATATTGATCTATCATTTATTTATTTATATTGTTGGTTAAAACCGATATCACCTACATTTTTAACCTAATCCTCTTCTCGCCGAAAACGAAGAAAATCAACAACAAACAAGTTCTCCCAAGAATGGGGCGTTATAGTTACAGCCAATCCTCATCCTCATCTGCCTCATCTTCCTTGTCAATCAATTCCCGCGACAAACGCAGCGGAAAATTTGGGATCCATAAGAAGCGTAACAGTGGTGGTGCCATGGTTCTGGAACCAGACACCAATCATGGCAACAGCCGCTTATTCTACAAGTGTGAAAATAACTACGTAAGCCCCAAACATTATTTTCTAAAAAGTAGATCTAATAACCTGTGCTAAAATAATGTTTTCTATGTTGGATAGGACGGTGGGCTTCATCTCATCAAGTCCTGGGAAAAAGCCGTGTTAGACAAAATTCACGACCTCCACATGAAGATTCTTCAACAAGAGGACCGAATATCGTACCTCACTCTAGGACCTGATGGCGACACCATCGAACCATTGATGATGTGGGCTAAAGTCAAATTCCTGGTCAAGAAATGAGGGAATTGAGGCATCAAATCCGTCCCACGGTTGATGGCTACACGGAGCTACTGGACGAAGTGAGGGGGTCCATCGAAAACCAAGGGTCTAACTATTCTGGGTTAGCCTTAGGAAGAAAAAGTACGTTTCATGTTCTCATCGGGTTGCCATTAGGTTTCTCCTCTTTCTCTTGGTTGCCAGCCTTTATTATGCGTTCAAGTAGTCCATCGTTTGTTTTGTAGCGGTTGTCCACGTTCGACAGGTCTTCTCTAAGTTGGTGCTTCTTCTCCCTTTTTAAACTATTTCTACGTGTTTGTCCATCATAACAAACTTCTTATCGTATGTATGTTATCCATTATGAATGTTGTCTATCTCATTATTACGGGTTTTCCATCTTATTATTGTCGGTTGTCCGAATCATCTAACTCTTCTATCAGTTGCGTGGTAGACTATTTACTATATCGAGAAGTTGTCCGTCATAAGATAATTATCTTAATCTGAAAACCTTAACTCAATATAGGGGTAGACTTCTTAATATACCAATAAATAGTCAATCACACGAGTGTAGACAAATGAATATACCATTAACTTGTCCATCTAACTGTAACTATTATTATTTTATTCTGAAAAAACATTTTGTTTATAGTGGACAGTATATTCCTTATTCAATCATCAGTTCGTATTGTCCATCTATTCCTTATTCGACATGCTATATACGTGGTCCATCTAATTATTTCAGGTTGTCCATCATATTAACGTGTCTATAAGTTGAGAGGTAGACTATTTGACTATACCGATAAGTTGTCCGTCCGAAGATATCAATAATTTGTCCACCACTCTAGTGATAGTCTATTGAAATTGCCAGTAAATTGTCTATCATACATTTATTATTATTTTAATACGAAAACATATTTAACTGGAATAGTTTGATTAGAATTAAACACCAAAGCAAAAAAAAACATAATTCGAATAGGTCAACAGTATCACAAGAAAATATTGACTCATACATGTAAATATTTTGCTGACTCCCACAACGAAAAAACACACAACGGTGTAGATAATAGCAAAAACTCCCAAAAATACATTGTAATTTCCAAACTCACATCGAACCACGTACCTAACCCTATCAAATTAGAGTCAACCATCAACTTAACCCTATCAAATTAGAGTGGAGCATGTCTTCCTGTTGTGCCCGACTTTGAAACAACGTCCACACTTGCGGATTTTCTTTTACTTCCCTTTCTACTTTCCCTGCCATGGGAAACTAAATGTCAACTGCCTATATTGAAAATATAAACGTTACACCAACATGTAAATACTAGCATCTTACGTGGTGTAGTTCCCCCTGAGATGGAATCCTTCTTTTACGTGGTTTCCAACCACCTTGGTTTGTGTTTGGTGGGTTCACATCAACCTCCGTACATGTTTCAGGGACATTGATGTCTTTCTCATTAGGGACTGGCATAATTATACCCTTGTACTTACTCAACCAAGGAGCAACAAAGTAACTAGCATTGACCAGTGAGTACTTATCGACTCCCCGCAATTGTGAGGCTGCCAAAGCGTGACAACAGGGGATCTTCAGGACGTCAAACATCCTGCACATATAGGTTTTATTCTCCAAATCGACAGTGAACACACACCTAATTCCATCGTTAACTTGGTATATCCAATCACTGGCAGATAAAACAGCCAATCCACCGAATCTTCTAAGTGGTATATCAACATGTTCTCTATTTTTGGTGTACATCTTGTTTTCGTTTTACCAGCTTTTGTCCCTCCTACACCAAAACCACCACATCAACATATAGCCATAATGAATTCTACCATCGACACAATAGGATAATCCACCGCCCTAACCATTGCTACATTTAGGGACTCAGAGATGTTGCTACTCATTACATTGTACCGATTACCAGAGAAGTGTGATAGTGTCCAATGGGATAGACCAATGTCTCTAAGATAGGCCGCACAAGCTGGCTTGCAATTCTTAATTTCTTTCCACCAGTACTCGAAATCACCGATTATGTAGCCCTCGCAGCTTTTTGAAACCATGTTAGCAAGACCACCATAGTGGAACTGATGCTTTACATTCCTAAATAGGTGGACTGCACATGCTACATGGTGCGCCAGTGGATGTACCTTGCCCATTGCAGAATAAATGGATGCATGCCTGTCTGACAAAAAACCGAATCTTCCTCATCGCGGACAAACTGTTGTAAATGTTTAAAAAACCATACCCAACCATTGTCATTCTCGACTTCGACTGCTCCAAAAGCGAGTGGGAAGATCTGCATATTCCCATCTTGGCCACTGGCCGCCACAAGACATCCTTTGTATTTACCTTTCATGGCTTGTCCCATCGATTACAATAACTTTTCTCAAATACTTAAACCCACTGATGGACGCACAAAACACAAAAAATAAGTATTTAAACTTAGTATTCCCTTTTTTATCCACGCATGTCTGAATATCTTAGATCGTCCCTGGATTCGTCGACTCAACCAAATGCAGATAGGTTGCAAAAAAACGATAACCTTTTTCTTCATTGCCACGGGCATCATTCATGGCCAACTCCTTTGCGTTCCATGCTTTCATATAGGAAATTGTTACGTTCAGCTCTGACAGCACCATCTCAGGTAGCTCACAAGCTCGTGGACCTCTCTTCCCATTTTCAAATTTTGCTTCCAAGAGTTCAGACAAAATCTTGGTTGTCGCCTTATCCTCATATTTAGACCTGGACAAAACATCACAGGTGTGTTTCAAAGTTACAGCTTTGATTTCCACATTCTGAGAATTCGGGGTGGTTGGTTGCATATACTCGCCAACCGCAGTTCTTGTCCACGCATGTTGCAATAACTCTGCCTTTGTCAAACTTCCCAATTCTGAATTTGAATAACCTTTACATGGCATATACACACATCGCTTGTCGTAGAGTTGCCTTGCTCTCAAATATCCGACTTATATAAGTTGAATCTTCAGCTTTTTTTAGGTCCATGTTTCTCTCCTGTCTTGGCGCGCCTTTGACATTATCATGAAAAGGTGGTGCATCTTCCAACAGCAAGGGGTCATGAACGTCAAGGATTGCAGATCTAGCTCTCTTACACTCCTCATCCCTAATGCTGACCTGGCTAACTGTTCTTGGTTGTTCTTCCTCGTCGGGCTCATTGCTCACACCCTGCCCAAACACATCTAATTCATCACCCAGTCTCATTGTCGACTCTCCTTGGTGACGCACAACACCCTCAACTGTATCTATTATTAAGTAAGGATCCCAGTTAATAGGATAATCGTTGTTAATTCTCTCACTCCACTCGTCGAAATTGTAATCAGGCTCATCCTCATAAACGGAAATAGACCCTCTGCATCCCTAATATCTTCATCAGTGTTAAATGTATTCGACGACCAAACTGCCACTTCAACCAGGCTGTCTTCCGTTGACAACTCGGCTTTTGATGCATGTGGCCCAGCAGTCCTGTCAACGCTTAAATCTATGACAGTATTACTCAGAGTGGAACGGTTGTCCACTGACCCCAAATAACATACATTCCTATCACTCGTTGGCCTGTTTGGGCAATCCCTGATTTGTCCGCCATCTTTCTCCATTATAGTCGGCATAGAAGACAACAATGTAGACATATAGTCGTCCATCATAGAAGACTCACTTTGTTGTTCTTTATGTTGCGAGTTCTACCCTTCTTGTCCATTAACAACACCATCAACTCTTTCACCTTTGTCTTGTACTTTGTCCTGTGCTTCTAGTCCCTCCGCATACGCCAAGAGGACATCATCGCAGAGGGGTTCTTCTTCCACCCCGCACCCAACAGCCTCCGAAACTTCCTTAACTGTAACGTACAACCTCATCCTAAGAAACTGAATTATTCTCCTTTTCAACAGCGCCAACTCCACATCGTTGCTGACTAAAAAAAGGGGCATTTTCCCATTACTTAAAGGCGCCGTCTCACCTGAATCACAAAAGGTCATAACCACGCTACACTCCTTGGTTAAACGAAAAACGGTTTTGATTGTTGTTTCAAACTCTCGGAAACATGTGTCAATTCCATATGACACACATCTTCCCATTTCTCCATGGGCAGGAATAATTTCCATTATCCGTTTTCACAACATACCCATTCGCCGCGAAGGACACACACGGTTTCTTCCATTTCTTTCTCAAACCCTATGTCCTGCCAAACCAAAATAAAAAAAATTAAAACTACACACTTAAATACCCACGATATTTAATGACAAAAACTTCTTTAGATCCCCAACCACCAGCATTAATGGCGGACGACTATACCTTCTATGGCTGCTTTGGAGGACAACACCTATAACTTCTCCACAGAATTTTTGTCCACCACAACCATACAAATACTCACGTCGGTCGTCTCCTTAAAAATCTCCTCCGCCTCGTTTCCAAAAAACAAAAATAAAAAATTCTCCAATTACGTAGATTTTTTTAGACCTGGATGCTCTGCAAATTATCCAGCAAACTCCCCATTATCCAACCCTCTAGCATTAACTACACGTCTTGTTAGTCGGTAATAAGTCCGCTCAACAACAGCTAACCAATTTCGTAAAGTCCACCTATTTGTGGTCTTCCATAATTATTATCGTCCACAATAACGATACTATAATTTATAAATTGTCCACGAAATTCTCTACCATGTGGCCCAGGAACCGCGTAAAATCACGCGCTTATCTCTAACCGTGTCACACTAACTCATCATGCGCCTGTCCCCTCTCCTTGTGCCGCCATCGAACTAACGTAATTAGGAGGGCAATGTAGTAAAAGCCTATACTGCCATGTTTAATGATTATGGCAAATTAGAAAAGTTTTTAACAATATGACACATTTGATAAAAATTACAAAAAATATGGCAAAAATGGCAAAAATTCCAAAAAGTACCCTTTTGCCCTTCTCCCATCGTTCACGACACTTAAACAATTAAACAGAAAAAAATATTTGTTTCTTCTTCTCTCTTGTCTTATCATCTTCTTCTTTGTTTTTTCTTTTCTCCTCATAAATCTTCGTTTCTTCTTCTCTATCTTGTCTTATCACCTTCTTCTTTGTTTCTTCTTCTTCACCGCACATCCGCCTGAACAGTCCGACGTCTTTGGATGTAATGATGAATTTCTTCCTATAGTCACTTCTACGGCGAAATCCTCCGCTTTTTCCGCCTCCACCGGCCCCGGTCGGCGAGATAAGGGGACCTAGTTCCGAACCCGACCCTTGGTATGTAAGAGAAGTATTGCGTTCTTTTATATTTTTTGAAGAAATCCAAAAACCCTATCCTTTCGTCTTTCTCGTTTTATTTGTTTCGAACTAGCTTCAAAGCCGCTTAAATCGTCTTTCGTGTTAAGAATTTTTGTCTGTTTCTAACGAAAATAGTTGTTAAATGAAACAGGGAATTCGATTTGATAGACCAGTTAATAGATCCAAGATCTTTGTCCATCCAGTTTTTTTTTATATGAAGATAGACCAAATGTTATCTGATAGACTATTTTTTCTCGATAGACCAGTTACAGGATCTGAAAATTATGTCCACCCAATGTTTTTTATATGACGATAGAACACTTACTATCTCATAGACATCCTTCAGGAAAGGTTTTGGTCTACCGTTACTTTTTTGGTCACTCCGTCTTTGGTAACTTACAAGTTACCTACTATGCAGGAGGTTGACGACATCCACCAGGAGAGGTTCTTGTGTATTGTTAATTTTCTTTGAAGAAATTCGATTATATCTACTTTTCCATGTCTAACATATATACTTGTCAACTGTATAGGTTATCTCAGCAAATGGACCACAATATTAACCCCACATACTTGTCCACCGAATTTATTTATGTTGCTCAGTGTTATGTCTTAGTAGACCAAATTCAATGCAGGAAATGTTTATTTTCCCCATTATTATGTCTCCAATGCAGGTCTGATGACCATGCAGGAACTGGGTATGTTCTCCCTCCGTAGGACTAGTAGTTTCCTCAGTTTGAACATTCAACAGACGCAGTAGGTGTCCACTGTTTACATGTTTGTCTGTAATGCATGTCTGCTGACCACGAAAGCGCATGACCTATAATACATCACGTAGACCAGTTAGAACAGCCACGGTATGTCCACCCCCATTTATGCCTATTTATGTCTTCGTTTTAGGTGGACTAGACTAAATAGGCATGATTCATGTCCATCACAACCATATCTGTTTGGTCATCCATTGTTGATTGTGAAAATTGTTACTCAAAACTCGTTTGTCTATCGATTAACTAACATATTCATTTCTCGTTACTGTAGTAATGTTGTTGGGGGTACTCACTGACAATGATGTGGCCATGGTGGACCAGATCAGGCAGACAAGGTAGATGTCCACTCGCTGATGGACCATTTGCAAGTCACACAGGAATTATTAGTCCATTTTTGTACAAACAACACTTAATGTTTGTCCTATGCGGTGGAAATTGTATATTTGTTGTTTATGTCTACCGTTTCTTCTACCACTATCCTAGTCGATGGACATGTATTCTTGTTGTTTGTGTCTACCTTTAATATGGTTGTACAACTAATGCAGTGTTTTTTGGTCTACCTTATTGTCATCTCTCTATTACAATATGACCATAGCCAATTTAATGAAACTTGTCCATACACAATCTATTGGCGATAGACATTCTAATGCTGTTGGACATGTCTTTATGTTGTTTTTGTCTATCTTCCCGCGTATCTCTGTCCCATGCGGTGGAAATTGTTACTCAGAAGTTTTTGTCTACTCTTTCTTTTCTTCTATCTCTATCCTAGTCGATGGACATGTATTCTTGTTGTTTTCGTCTATCTTTAATATAAATGTACTACTAATGCAGTATTTTTTGGTCTATTGCATTGTCATCTCTAAAATGAGACTTGTCCATATACATTCTAATGTCGATAGACATTTGAATTCCGATTGAAAATCTAATGTCGATAGACATTATAATTCTGATAGACAATCAAAAAGCCATCTCCAACAGACAATGTTCCTGGACCAAAAAACCTTCTTTGACAACAGACAAGGGAATTTGCAGGTGCCCAGATTAAATGCCTGAACATTATCTCTTTCTTAATTACCATTATCTCTTTCTTAAATCTATGAAACACCCTATGGACCATAGCTTTGCTCCCATTAATTCATGTCCAATCGTCATTAATGTGCGTCTTTTGTTTGAATTGCCCGCCAACGTTTCCGCTCTATTAAGCCGAGGGCAAATTCATCTTTAATCATCTCTCCCAAACCCAAAAAATGGCAATTCTCACGAACTCAACCGAAATTGGCATTTTTGACAAGTTTTTAAGCAAAAATGGTATTATTGGCCAAAATCCCTTTTATAATTCTTTGAATATAGTAGTAGGTCCAAGAAAGTTTGATAGTTAATTAAAGATGGCACCACAATACATAACCTGAAAAAGCAAAGACTTGTGTTTACACCATCTATTAAACCAACTGAAAGCAAGATTCAACAGCGAATCCTCACGCAGAGTGCAGAGACTTGGACAAAAGAAAATGAGAAATTTAACGAGCTAAAATTTGGAAAAGGAAAAGCATGAGAAGTTATATAGTAACCAACACTGTATGAATTGACATGTCTTGCTGTAAGGTTTATGACAGTCAAGATTTGATGTTAGCTATTTCCTATCTTCTTTTTGAACCGTTAGATTCTTCAATCCTATTTCCTTTCTAAATATTTTTTATGTTTTCCTTTTTCTATTGTCTTTGCTATTATTTCCTTTTTCTATTGTCTTTGCTATTATTTCCTTTCTAAGTAATTTTTATGTTTTCCTCTTTTTCCTAATTAGTCTGTGTTATTTCCTTTCTCCTATTAGTTTTTTTAGATTTATTTGCTATTTCCTTTTTTCCTTTTCCTTTTTCCTGTTAATCTTCTTCTAGAATCTTTACTTGATATTTCCTGTTCTTTTGTTACTGTTGAGACTTGGGGGTCAACTCACTAAAAAAAAAACCAAATTTGCAATTGTATAATACATTTACAAGCATAAATTAAAAATTTCATAAATGTTATGGGGTCAGTTGATCCCCCTCCTTATTCACTAGCTCAGCACCAACCTATAACCATTTCTATTTGTAAACTCCATTTTAGAGAAAAAAAAAACTTTTGCCACCTATTAACCATTTCTATATGTTATACTCCATTTTAGAGAAAAAAAAAACCTTTCCAACCTATCCTAAAATAGAGATCTCCATTTTTGTGTCCATGTTAAGAGACTTTTAATTCAATTTTCAATAAAATCATAAATTACATATTAGTCCCTTAAATTTTATGTATTTTCAAATTTTATAGCCAAATAAAGATAGTTATTATTTATTTCATACTGAAACTTATTAATAATATAGAGACAAAAATGTTTAGCAATTCTTAAGCAAAATTTAAGCAAAAATTTTGCAATTTTTTACACTTAGTAATATTTTCAGATTTGCTTCTTATTTGTCTTTTCTTGTTCGAAACACTCGACTCCATTTTTAATTTTGTAACTCGAATCCCCATTCAAAACGTGACCTACTTCTTGAGAGTTAGTCGTATATAAAAAAAACTACTCAGTCCGTATGTATAGTTCTAGGTTTGGTGTGTCGCATGTATCATTTTTATCTTTGCCATTGTGAATATGGTGTGTAGTAGGTATCATCTCTCTTTGCTATCGTCCTAATCTTTGTGTCGCTCGCTATGCTTGTGATCAGACCCAAATTGCCAATATTATTCAACATCCAAAGCGCCAACTCTTCCAACCTTGAAGACTTGATCGCGATTTCCAGTTTTGAAAACCGGAACAAGATGATCAAAGTAAAAGCTGATAGCTCTATGACACAACTATACTTCAACAACAATGTAGTTGCTCATCAATTGATCTATCCCTTCAACTTGACAACCCACGATACAAAATTTGGGTCCTTAAGATTCGTCTCAGACTTCAAAAGCCTTCCTTGAACACAAAATGGAGCTCCAGAAACAGCTGCAGAACAACAAGCTGGAATTCCAAATTCTAGCCACCTTCAGAGTCAGAGCAACATTGGGATCCTTACACTACTCGTTTACACTGCTTGGGAGGTGGGAGGTGCGAGCTTCAGCTTACGTCTCCACGAAACGGAGTCCTGCTTACTCATCACTGCACTAGGAAGAAGAAGAACTGACGGTTAGTTAGTATTTTATATTCGCATTTGTTTTGTGATTGTTGATTCATGAAAGTACCCATTGTGATTTTTAACAGATGTAGAGCTGGTTTTCAGACCCTGTTACCAAGAATTTGAACTTACTGGAAGAGTTGTTAATATGTTACAATGGGTTTTTGTTTGTAGCTGCAAGGGAATCAATGTCAAGACAAAGGTGATTTGACAAGAGCTATATTTGGTGGTTGTTGTTGGAGTTGATTGTTTGCTTCATGGTGTTGTCTCCATGGCTTTAATTAGCACGTAGTTCATTATGAAAGGTACTGTTGTGGAAGTTTTCTTTTGTCTTAGGTCAATGTCCTAGTTTTAGCAGTTGTGCAAGGATTGTTTTTCTACATTTCACTTATCTGATCCCTTAATTCAAACTTTTAAAGCAAACCACTATAATTTTATGTTATAGATGTTATTCACAAATACATCTACAAATAAAACCTACACATAAACGGATCTGAAACATTTACCTATTTCCTTATCTATTAGACTAAAATATATAATCTGAAATGTGTATAAACTATTAAACTTTAAATCGAGTACTAAATGTCATTTTTTATAGAAATTAGCCACCAATATTAGGAATCATAGTCACGTCACAAATGAATATTATTAAAGTTGAACGTTTGACTATTATCAAACTTTCCAAAAAAACAAAGATTCTGTTTAAAAACATTAATAAGATGCAAATCATTAGCCAAATTGACTGCATGAATATGACCTCTTATTTTGTCCAAATAAAAAGTACATGATCTCCTATAAATCGAAACCATCTACTTTTCAGATACATATTAGTCCTAATTAAAGCCCAAAAAAAAAAACACACAGAGACATCATATACATTGATCAAGCAAAACGATGAATTTTCTCTCTTGCTATTTGCTTAACTGAAGAGCCGAACAATACATACCCTTATATACAATATTACACATTAGCAACATTAATTTAAAGTACACTCCAAGATTCTCTTTGCATATCCTCTATATAATAAAACGAAAGTACATAACATTTTTGTGTAAACTATATAATATGAGTTATAAGATTAGTTATTTGATTATTTGATAGGTTATAAGTTATATGGATTGTAAACATTAGTTAAATCTCGTTAAAAAATATTCCAAAAAATAAAATAAAATCTACACAAAATATTTAATTAACCATATATAGACAACAAAATCTCAAAAATTAATCACTCTTCCGCAAATTAAGAGTGATTTTGATTATACTAGCAACAAAATCTCAAAAAAAATTCAAGTCTTCATATTTTGTATATAATTTTATTGCATAATATTTTATTCACAACAATTTTTTAAAATAATCATATAAATTATATTTTTTTATAAAAATTACAATATAAATAAAAGAAATTTCAACTTGTGCTCTAGCACGGGTCCTAATGTAGTTTAATATTAAAAACAAAAAATACATGTCTCTATTATTGTGTAAATAATCAACAAAACTAAGTTGAATGCAAAATGAATTAACCACCTGAAAACATGAGATGAGTGCAATCATAACCACCTAAAACCAAGAGATAAGTGCAAAATCGAATTGGAGTATTTACGTACGACACATCAGCGAATGCTTCTCTATATAGGGGATAGTTGACCATTGACAAACAAAAAATCATTGTGTTTTGACTGCATTGTTAACTTCTAATAGTTGACCTTCAAATTTTGACAGTCAACATATCAAACGGTGAGTGAAAAGACATGAGACACTAATGTAATATGAATATAATATTTGTTGGTGAAGCCAGATATGGATGAGAATCTATGTTATAATATTTACTCTCTTATATAGTTAACTTTATATGTTGTGTGTGGTGTGTGTGAAAAAGAAAAAACATCAAAAGTATATCTAACATTCAGACCAAACATAACCCAACGTTGTAATGTTTGACATGATTTACTGTAGCTTCTCTTAAATACAAGCTGACAGGTAGGTGAACACCTAATGGACAATTCAACTCCTTGATCATCTCAAGTTTCTTCTCGCTGTCAGTGGATTTTGGAGGAGACAGTTACCTTTTTTAAACAGATTCCGTTTCTTAAGATATATCCTAGCAGTTCTTTCTCTTCTTCTTTTCCTTCATAGGCTGTCCATTCTCGATAACAAACATTTAGGAACTGAACTCGGTTTAATCCAGCAGGGGCTCGGTTCGTCAGCCTGATTGGCATGGTACTGATAGTACATTAGACAATGAATTGGAAAACAACCTGGTCAAAGACACTGAATGAGTTGGGTTGAGATTTACATATGTACCTGAATAAGATTGAGAGATCGTAATTTAGGGGAATCTCCAAGCAAACGAAGAAGTAGGTTCAACCACTGCTCATCACATCTGCATAGCGTTAACTCTACAAGATGGTGGAAGATACTACCAACATGATATGCATCCTGCATGCATACAAGACAAATTAAGTACAAGAAAGGTTAGTGGCTAGAGACCTGATCACAAGAATACCAACTATTTCCAATCGTGCAGATGGCAGAATGAAAGAAACCACAACTTGCAATTAAGAAGAAAATACCTTTGAGGTTGATAAACATAAAGAGAGACAAATTCAAAAAAAAAAAAAAGATAAAACATAAAGAGAGACACTTGACTGACATAATCAAAGAACTCAGAATATTCCTCCGAGGATGAGTCTGATTAACGTCAATAGTTGCCCTTACAATATTAGGCATTTCATTCTCAATGGCACAAAACCCATAGCATTTCCAACGTCTCCAAAGAAGGAACATCTATCACAAAACCATGTGCATTATCAGTATCTTTTTCTTATGATTTACACATGCCTAGACGCTTTAGAGAAGGCACTCTAATGGTGAAAATATTCACATTATCATCAGGACACTGCACCACAACCAATTCTTCAAGCACAGGACAACTTGATAAAAGCTTGTTGACAAATTCATCACCACCTGGATACTTCAAGAATCCAAGATTCAGTATTTTGAGGGAAGGGAAAGAAATTAGACAGCTAACATCGTCCACAAGAACCGCGTCAACTAGTTTCAAGGTAACAAGCAATTTCCACCGTGTGTACAAGCTCCTTGGAAGTATGGTTAAAGATGCACTAGAAGGGCTGATGAACTGGATATGCAGTTCACGCACAGAACACTTATCTGCAGCTCTAATCCAGACTCTAATATCTTCAGCACCCACATGTTTGACCAAGTATGAAATGCAAAGTTTCTATAAATGGACCCTCGTGCAGAAACAAACACTTGTCTACAAAGCAGGAAAATCTTTCATAATCAATGTTTTGATAGCTATCATCGTATACGAGTATAGTCACA